>NW_013665629.1:1127447-1129563 GCF_000517525.1 Limulus polyphemus
ACAGCATTAAATCACAGAGTAGATTTTATTGAAGTATTTCTTTGTAGACGCAGTTATCAATGAAAGTAGTTTGCTTTTCTGTTACAACACTCATTAGATTTTCAATAAAGAAAAACAAATAATTTTGTTTAAGTTTGTTTTTTGATTGTTTTATATTTGAAACTTAGTTAAATTGGTTTTATTGGTTAAATCTGGAACATATCATTTCTGTGGAAATTTCAATTGTTTTATTAATGCTCAGCTATAAAAATACTTCTTAGTTATAAAAATATTACCCAGTTATGATTGGTGATGATCGCTGTGGTAGTTTCCGAGATCCGAGTTTTAGACATATAGATCGCAAGTTCCGTTATAATAAGATTCGTATAGTTTTGGTGATTGTTTAGGTTTTGTTTTTGGTTTCGCATAATTCTGTTACTTTTTTGTGGAAGGTAGAGATTTTTTACGGAAGTACAGAAAAATATTTCCAGTGTATTCATGTTCGTAGTGGTAAGGTTGTGATCACGTTATCAGACAACTTGGCTTTACACTGAAAGAACCTGGACAAGGATGTGAAATGAAATTTTTGTAACGTAATAATCAAAATCTGTACAACATGGCTGCTAAAAATCTAATATAAACCATAAAAACAAAATCAAGATCTAATTAAATTATCATTCTATTTCTATAATAGCAACAACAAAACATTTAGAATATTTCACCGTAAAAGCGTTCAATAGAATCAATTACTCGTGGCAATATTTTAGATATTGTTCGATCAGTAATCATAGAAAAAGCAAGGAAGAGGCTTTTGGCAGAGGTTAAGGAAATTAACACATATGTATGTAAATATAGGCCCTCACCTGAACCAATTCAATTACCAGTCTCTTTATTAAATTCAATTGTAGTTTACTGATAAATGTTTAGGGAGTATTTTGTTAATCAACAATTTCTTTAAAATATCAGGTAAATTAAGTTGAACCGTTTTTTTAGTATTCCCTATTAGGTTTTGGCCTATTTCTGCTAATATTCTCAATGATTAATGAATTAGAAACAAAAGTGTGAAGTAAGTAAAATAATGAAAACGCAGATTTAAACAAAAATCCTAATATTTCATGAAAGACTGAGTTAAACAGTAGCTCAGTTGATAATTTTGATTACTATCATCAACAGCTTCTTAGAAACAAATTTAGTAATCAGTAACGAAAAAAATTTCTATGATACGATATATCTTATTCAATATTTATTAACGCTTTCAGAAAATGTTATATCATTTTCATATATTCATTTCGCGGACCGTAAGGTTCACTATTTGCTTTAGATATTTTTTGAAAGTTTTTTACTTGCACCTTCAAAAAACGACAGTTAGGTTCTTTAAAAATAACGCAATGAAAAGAAATAGAGCTTTACTTTGTTGTATATGCTATATTTTCAAATTAGAAAACTATAAGAAAATAAGCAATATAAAGATTGGTGGTAAAAGAAAACATAAATACCTACGAATATTTTCTAAATTTCCATCTTTATTGGACTGTGATATTTATTACGTTTTGATTAAAAACTATTATTTCCATAGATGCTTGACAATTATTTTCCTTTAATAATATTTATTAGTATCTTTCAAATATTTTTAGTTAGATTAACATTAATTCTATAACTGTTGTCCTTAATCTAATTGAAATGAAATTGAGATCTTGTTTGAAGTTAAGTGCAAAGCTACACAATTGGCTATCTGTGCGCTGCCCACCACGGGTATCGAAACCGGATTCTAGCGTTGTAAGTCCGCAGACATACCGCTGTGCTACTGGTGGGCCGAAATTGAGAGACGTTGAAATATAATGTATTAGGTCGTAGCGAAATTAATTTCGCTTTTCTTTTTAGATGAAAAAACCCGAACAACTTATATATCCAAACAAAACATTTATTAAATGAAATAGTCTCCATTCTTTATCGGTGATGCTTTTCCATCTTACAATCAGGCTGTTAATGCCCTGATTAAAGAAATTATTTGGCTTTGAAGCAAAAAAAAAAAACATTAAGATGGTGTTACAACGAACGAAAAAGATAGTAATATGATGGCGCCATATCTGGAGAACATGGTGGGTGGGCGAGAACTTCCCAACCCAATTCCATAATC
>NW_013665629.1:1130039-1172899 GCF_000517525.1 Limulus polyphemus
ATCGGAGAGTTCGTGAGGTACCCAAACACCTTCTTTATGGAGTTTTCCCATATTCCTTAGGTGTTTACGTATTGTTTCATGAGATATATGTAATTTCAGGGCCATTTCACGAGTATGTTGCCTTGGGTTAGACTCAATAAGCGTCTTCAGAGCATCAATATCAATTCTAACATGTCGGCCCCTGCCATCACAGTTTTTAAGGTTAAAGTCACCTGAATGAAATTTGATGAACCATCGTTGACACTTACTAACGTTCAAAACATTTCCATAAACTTCTTTGATATTCTTTGTGGCTACAGATGCGTTGTTTCCCTTCTTGTATTCAAACAGCATTACATGCCGAATGCATGTTTCGTCGTGTGCCATCACTATAAGGGATTAAAGTAAATTAAACTTTACACATTATAAACTCTACACTAACGTGACGTTTAGGCGGTTCGTTTAACTATTATATGTGATGTACGTTTTTCGAGGGGTGGTTAATGAAAGTGTTCCAAAACGCAACATTAATTTCTTGACGACCTAATATATGCTGAAGATGCAAATGTATTGACTAAACAAACTCAAAATTATTAGCAGTTTTTAAAATAATTCATATTTGGTTTTCATTTACACTGTTTGGATTCTGATCTGTTCAAACGATTAAGCAATAATTAATATATTTCTAAATTAAAACATGATTTTTGATATACCAATTTTCTAAGTGTTTTTGTACTTATCCGCCACCAGAAAGTAATTGAGGACAGCTTAAACTAACTTCTTTTCAATGCATAAAATATTAAATAATGAAAAACTAAAAACCTAAATCACCGGCAAAACTTAAAAGCAATATTCAGAATGCTTATGTTTTCTCTTTTATTTTACTTATTTTTTACAAACTTTAATTCGTCTTATGTTCTAAGGTAATATAAAATTGAAAGATGGTAAGAACCTATGAACAAGCTTTTACTCTTTTCCTGAATAGGATGAAAAATAGAATAAATAACTTATTTTTTTGTGTTGATTCTTATATATTTAAAATAGGTTTGATTTCAGTTCAGGATAAATTGCATTTAGAATTTTGGGAAAGGCTGAACCGAACACATCATACGTTAAAAAATGTTATTTTTCTTTAAAGTTGATATAAAAACAACTTTAATCCGTCAGTCCTTTGCAATACATTAACAAATCTCTACGTACTCGGTATACATAAAACTGATGAACAATGAATGCTTGTAAACGAAATTTAATTTAAAATGTACTGAAGAGTAAAAGAAAAACGCTTTTCTCCATTAATAAGCGAATGATGTTTTTATTTATATTAAACGTCACATATAGAGTAGAATAACTAAAATTCCATTCAAATGAATATTTCAGCTTTAATATTTTACGATATAAGTTAGGAACAAAATTTTAAGTCGTAAAAAATGTAAGAATAATTTTCGTAAAATTGGAATATTTGATGATTATTTGTTTTTATATATGGCTTTGTTGGACGTATAGTATCTTTCAAATAACAGTGCGTTCATTTTTACCGTATTAAGTTTCACAAAGTTAATAAACTGTTTTGTCATTATATCACTATTTCTCTAGTTATATACATCGTTCGATTTTTCAACTGAATTTATGTTTATACTGTATATTCATAATTTAGCCAAGTACTGTGAAGCATAGTGGTGCCACATTTCTTCAAACCGTTATATCTGCTGACGCTTCTCCTATTTTAATTAGAATCCAAGTGTTTACTTTACTAAGACGTATCCCAGTACCTCTGTTACATGACAGGCACGCTGTGACCTGACTTAATTAAATCTTGCTACCAGAGATAGCTCTATCATAAACTGTTTTTTTTTCAGATATTTAGTTTGAATATTTAATTCTAACATATGCATGTTGCAATTTTCAAACTGTGATAATGCAACAATATTACTGTAATTCAGGAAAATTAGCAATCACAGTTTCATCGATAAATATTTACAAGTGCTACCACTTGTAAATAGTTTCAAGAAAATCAAGGGGATCGTTTAGAATCATCATACACTTCGGTTATTATTATTATTTTGAGCGGGTAAAGTTTTTTTTGGTTATTAGCAAGTAAAATACACTAAAGACCTCAGCGTCAAAATAAAAATCAGTATAACTAATGCGATGCATAATATATATTGCCACGAATTGTACTTAAACTATTATCCAAAACCTTGGATTTAATCACTCGTCTTGACTTCTATTTTGAATCTCTGTTTCCCTCCCAACGAGTCAAAGACTTCAGCTCTTATGCAAAAACTGATCTTTAACTGAAAATCGTCTTACTCAAACTGGGATTATTCGTTAAGCAAAGAAAATAATTTGCACTTACAAAATAATTAGCAAAACACCGCAAAACAGTTTAACGAATTCATACAAAGAATAATTTGTTTGTTTTGATCTTTAATCCTTTTGAATGTGAAGTTTATTTCATAAACTGGAACAAAGGTAAGTCTTCGAATCTTTAAAGCTAAAATCAGGGGTTCGATTCCTCTCGCTGGACACAGCATTTTGCCCGATATGGCTTTGCTATTACAAAACACTCGCACCCAACCTACCTATTTCATAAATGTTGCCTGTAATATATAACCCTTAACATAACTTTACATACAGGGTATTTGAAGTTTTCTATAATTTGGCTCAACTGAAATGTTCATAAATTGTATAAATACAATTTTATTTTGTATTATTTATACATTTATAAAATATATTGAACAACCCACTTTATCATAAATAGTTCGATTTTGTACAGTTGGATTCAGCTTGTCCTCTCCACGAAACTGTACACATTTCTTGAATTTGTACAGTTTACTAAAGGATAGAAACCCGCTCTTGTCAAACCTAGTTTTCAAAATTAAATACAAATATACCAAAAATATTAAGTTCGCATTTCTAAGCATGTGTTACTATAAATTTGAATATACAAATATGCAATGTGTTAAAACTATTGTATTTTGATTATGCAGTTATAAACATATTCTTTGGTTTTATCTAATTGCGTATAGAAATATATATATTCCATTTTTAAAGTGATATGAATCTTAGATTACTATTTTCATGTTCAAAACTTCATAAAGCGAATAAAATTGTTTTTCGTACGCCTAAGAATTTCCTGAATGTTTTTCTTACCTAATTCGTAGTTTGATGATTTTGTTTAAGTAGGAAGGATAATTGTTCCCTAACTCAACAAAAGACTGGTAAAATATGCAAACTATACATTAATATTCAACCATGCTTCCTGTACTATTAATTATGGTTGCCTTATTTGACAAAGATATTTCTGTAAGTCTTAGAATTAAAAATTCTGTAAATATTCAAATATTTTCTCGTTATTCTGGTGTTATAAATTGCATATAAATTGTGATAAATGGTTTTATTTAAGATAGTGCTAGAAACTAAAAATTATACAATACAAAATATAGCATACTAACTGAACATGCTTAATGTCAGAGATGACAGCAGTAACATTTGAAAAGTCTTGAATAATTTTATTGATTGTCTATTCATATTAAGGACGTTTTATAGAGGTTAGATATTTCATACGTTTATGCCGAATAACATGCATCTTGGCAACAGCCCTACATAGTAATTGCAATTGCTAAAGGCTTCATCGTAATGTTGTCATATTAAAAATTACCCCTCCTCCCTACATTGCCTTCTATAATTAGTTCATGAGAAATGTAGGCTTACTTCTATAAATTACTTTGGAAAAGTCCCCCAGTGGCACAGCGGTATGTCTGCGGACTTACAACGTTAGAAACCGGGTTTCGATACCTGTGGTGGGCATGATACAGATAGCTTATTGTGTGTAGCTTTGTACCTAACTTCAAACAAACGAAAACACTTTGGAAAAACAAACAACTAAAACAAATGATAGAACACGACATGTTAATTAAATGCAACATATACTGACTGGTCACTTTATTAAAAGCACTTAATGTATGTTTAGCTATCTTGATCTACGATGGTAGCTTGGAAAAGGCGTAACGTAGATTTCAAAAGATGCCGAAAGGTATCCCATTTAACTGTATCTAGTTAGCCAGAGTTCTACCTGTAACTGTTACACAGATTCTGACGGACGATTGCTATAGCAAATGCGAAATTCAAATTCATCTCAAAATGCTCTTCCTAATGATTGTGTTTCTCAAAGAAGACTGAATTATATGTCATCTCCTCGAACAATACGAGTTAAGTGGGATATTGTATTTACATCTTGGAAGAGCCTTTCCACATTAGGTTCGTAATGTAGTTTTGAGATCAGGTACTCTTTCAATTTCGTTTACCTTACCAAAGGAATTAAAAGACAACTTTATGCCATGTATTTCACATCAGTTTGCATCACAATAAAATGTCGGAGCAGCACATGTATGGTTATGTGTCATGTTATTTTCTTGCTTACTCTGCTTTCAACACAGAAAAAGATGAAACGAAACTCAATAAACAACATTACATGCATACATTCATTGATTGTCCAAAACTGTTATAAGCACCAGTGAAGCCTTTCTTTCCTGTTTGCATCTGAAATAAGCTGTTTTCTGACTGTTTATCATAAGACAGTTATCATATTGTCGAATATTAATCACTGATATATTAATCGATTAAATGTAACGTCTGTTGCACTTTGTTCTTATGATGTCGTATTTTCCCTTCATGTTTCCATTAGCAACTGACGATCTTAATTGTTATTAGTAGAATAAGTATACCTTTTATATTGCTACCATTGATTGAAAAAGATGACAATATATATATCTAAACTGCGGAAAAGAAAAGGTCTTGATAATTATAACTTCTATCATAATGAAACTCATAAACGCCTTTTTCAAAATCAAAGGAATAATTGCTTTTAACATTTGGTTTGCACACTAAGAATAAACAAGATATAACCAAATATATGCGTTTACATAGCTCATTTAATCAGCTGACAAATTCAAATAAATGAAATACCCTAATAATGTTTTTTCGGGTTTATAAAGTCGCCATTTATTGTGTAAAATGGACCATAAGCACCTAAGTTTTTCGAATATGGGTGAATGCGAGAAAATTTCTTTTAAACAACTGTTTACGCTGACAGTTTTAGTTTAGTTGTTCAATTACTGTTTATGTTTACAAACCTCAGTTTTGGTGTGGATATATTGTTTCGCTTCTGAACTAGTAATTAAACTTTTTGATTTAGCATCTACACAGTTAAATGATAGTTTTGAACTGCAAAATATCATACAGTAATTCATAATTGATAAATTATGACTTTCTTTTCAACAACCAGTTATATTAATGGATTCTGACATGCAGAAATAAGCAACGCAATTACAATAATCGTCTGTTGAAACAGCTTACTCTTCGGTTTATCTATGGAATACACACACACACACACACACACACACATATATATATATATATATATATACAAGAAGCATTACTGAATATTTAAAACAAAATAAACTAAGTAATAAGCTAGAAATTGTTCTGATTCTTCCTATCTTAACTATATCAGTAACTGACTGTGATGTTTAAAATTGTTAGGTAAATTATTTTATGCAATGATAACAATAACGAAAAAGAGGCTTTTATCATTTTTAAAGTTTGCAGTAAATATGTATCAGCTATCAAAGCAAAATATTACAAGAAAAAAGGCAGACTTGGGTGTAATAAATATAAATAAACTAAAACTCACATTTTCGTGGTATAAATAACATTCTCATATTTTACTCTCACTAATGAAATAATTTGTTTAACAGTACGAAAGAGAGCATAAACTCTTTAGCTCATAGTTATTTGTTATTTTGTTCTCACAATAAATCCAATTTCAGTGAACTAGCCTTTCAGTTTATCTATTCATCAATTCATTTTTCTATTCACTTTGAGCCAAAACAAGATTACTACTTTACATACAGTTAAAACATTCCTATCGACATATTTTCATTTTCCATGCTTCTAGGAACTCAATCTTGATTTATTGTTATCTTACGTCAGTTTCGTATTCTAAAAGAGTATATGTTTCCTGAATATTCTTATGACTGCTCTTTTTTCGCTAGAAAAGTTTAGTAAAAACCTGACGCACTTAGGAGACTAAATGTGGAAAGTGGAGCGACTGACACGAGACAAAATAAAAACATGGGATTGACGTTTCTTAACATTTACCTCACGTGTTCGTGTACTGAGTCCTAAAATTACAAATAGCAAAGAAACGTGCATTTCTTTTCGATTCAACAGAATTCACTTGCTACTCAAGAATGATCATCCACTAAGAAGAAAGAGCAAATAGACATTCAAAAATACTGTTACATTATTACCTCTTCTTCATGAGAAAGTATCAAAATGTTAACAACAAATATAATAAGAAAACAAACTTTTATGGATGCCCGGCATGCTGGCTTCTACATAGAGCATGCTATATTTATCTCAGTTCTTTCCAATAAGACATTTCCTATCATAAGGTCCGCTTTGCACATTTTATGCGATGTCTTGTTTCATAAATTCACTCTTTGAAATTTACCAGATCGTAAATTAAACATTTATGAAGATCAGGTTTTTTTTTTAAAATACTCCCGTCTCCTTTGTATATGATCAAGATATTATTCGTATGTTTGTTTATTTTGTCATATTTTGTAACGATGAATTTCGGTTACTTTAGATGAAAAGCTGGTTATACAGCCTTAATTTTATAAGAATTTTAAGAAAATTTCCTAGAATAGACGTTTTAATAAATACAGCTCAGATATTTGTTTAAAATATTTCTGATAAGGAATGCTTCAAATTTTTAGTTTTGTTGTTGTAGAATTAAAGTAATAAAACCTGGGCACTAATACTAAATGCAACATTGTGCATTGTGTGGGGTAGTTTTTTTAAGTTTATTTGGCTACCTAGCAAATAATAGCAGCTGTATAGCCGTTGACATCCATTCATTTTAATGTAGTCTGTGTTTTATATGGAGCCTCAAAATCTACTACATCCATACGTATATAGCTGCATGCAAGCCTTGGATACAATTTAATGTTTATATGGCAGGCATGACACATGTACCGTAAATATTATTAAATTATTGTTGCAATTCTATTGATGTCGCGGAGGAGGAAGATGAAAACAGCTATAAGAAATATTAAAAATGCTTATTTGTATACATATGCCATTATATTATGACACATTGTTATACATTCGCACTTAATATATATATATATATATGTATGTGTGTGTGTGTGTGTGTGTATAAACAACTTCAAAGATTCATATGGCAATCAATATACACGGCTTTACAACTTAAAAAACCATAAGTTTGCATGCATGTATAAAACTCATGCGGTTACAAAATCCAATCCATGCACCATTCCAGTGTAATTCAGTTGACCTTCCAATCAAGTGTTTAGAAACTTCCCATATTGCTACAGGATATAAATATAGTAACTATATATATATTTTACAAGTATATACATAACATGTGGTATGTTGATCACCATGCATCATACTTATTTGTACCACTATCAATAATAACATTGTGGTAATGATATCAGGAGAAACAGCCATCCAATCTGCATGAAGTCAATCCAAAGGTTATCATTGTTCCCGAGAGAAAGCATCATACACCAACTACTTATTTTATTAAATTAAACTGTTATTATACATATTTATGTCCGTGATGGGCATAAAAACTAAAGTTTGTTTGTTTGAAGTTAAGTACAAAGCTATACAATGGGCTATCTGTGCTATGCCCACCAAGGGTATCAAAACCCTGTTTCTAGCGTTGTAAGTCCGCAGACATACCTCTGTTCTACTGGGGGAGGAGCAAAAAACTAAAAAACAAGATTATTAAACTTTTTTAATTTAAAAAGAGGGAATATTGATCTTCAAAAAATTATAGAAAGAAGATAGCTAGCTTAAAGTGAAAATGCAATCACCAAAAACAAAACTAAACAAACACGCTTAAGGTTTGAGACATGGTGTTGATATGATATTCTCAATCTAGAAATCCTTATTTTAATTCCATATCTAAAAACCGTAATATTTAGGAGAGTCGAATAGGGATTTTTAGCTTGAAGAAATAATATTAACACTATGTTTCAAACCTTAAACTTGCTTGTTTATTTATTTTTTACAATTGCATTTTCACTTTAAGCTAGCTATCTTGTTTCCGTATTTTTTGAATATCCCTATTCCCCCTTTTTAAATTAACAATTTCTAATAATATTGTTAGAATTACATATGTATAGTTTTATCGTATATGCATTGGACACATGCAATTCGTTATACTTACATTCGAATGAGTATGAAATTATTACGAAGCTTCTGCAATTAAGCATATTTTATTAGTTTCTTTATTGTTAAATATACACAATGGACTATCTGTTCTCTTTTCTCTCAGGTGGCTCAGTTGCAAGTATTAAAAAGTATTGGCATTAAAAATTGTGTTTGAAAAACCGTCAATCAAATTGAAATTCTCGTGCTGAGGTTTCAATTCTGATTTTTTTTCATAAAATAATGTATTATAACTTTGTTCTTTCATCTTTCACAGCATAGATTTGCTTTCAATTGCTTTATTTTCTTTGTTTTCTATATATATATACATATATTTGTTTCTATATTTGTATGTACATATGTTTTAGTATGCCTTGAACCGCGGCTTACGAGCTCCGATTCTTAGCCCATGCGCTAACCGTTGAGCTACTGGAGACCGTTCTTGTGTGTGTGTGTGTAGGTGTAGGCGTAGGTTTATACCTATATATATATTTATTCTTGAGGTGTTGGATGTTATCAGTGCATGAACAGAAAGAGATATTGAAAGAGAAGGCTGTCATTACATTGTACATGGATATAGCCAAAAGTGAAGTGGCAAGACACGTTACTAAACATGATATCACTTATATTCTGAAAGCAATAGAGCAAAAGAAAAACTACAATACTCTCAAATCGTTCCTAAACCTGATAAAGAAGTATAATTACATCTACTTAACTGTATTTTTTTGTCTTGCTCGTTTCTTCTGAATCTTTATTCCTGTATGGTTAAGAGCTTCTGAGCACACATAATTTCCAATATTGCATCAGTGTGGAAGGAGTCCTTTCTAATCTTATTCTAAATCTATTTCACATTTTATTTGCTTTAGTAAAATAGTTACGAGTTTTTTACTTTATAAAAAAGTATGGGTTCTCTCGCGAACGTGATGTGAAAAAATAAAGAATAAAACGTACCACCAATAGCTGCGAATTATAAATTATCTTTTTTTTTTTATAACCACGTGACTAGCACATAGGAAGGTGTTTCACTTTCCTGACAACTCAACTTTAATAACTTGATAAGCTTTCCATTGCAGTTAGATTCTACCAAATCATTGCATACATAATAGAGTAAGATATGGTCACTAGTATTGCTCTTTTTTGTATTCTCACCATTTATTTATTAAGCGTTATGGTTCAGTTTTTCATTATGTCTATCGGGTATCTTGGGTTAGTGTTGCGATAAAAATAATTAGTTCATTTCCGTAGATTGTTTCCCTTATACATGAACAAGTTTAAAATGTCATGAGGTAGAGAACCTAGCATATTGGACCCACATATGCAAGCAGCTGAACTAGCAATCTCGCAAGAAGAAATTTTTCACTAACTATAATAAATATATTTCTTCTATTGCTATGATACATTAAAATACCTATTTTGAAACTTTCAATCCAGTTAAAAATCGTGGATATGACAAATCAAATTCATTCCTGTGAACTTGTAAGCATCAGTTTGGTAAACGCTTTCATGAAATAAAAATAACACCAAGTAAATATATTGTTCACTATTTTCTACATATATTTGACAAACAAACTACCTATAATGAAAAGTATGGACGTATATTTAAATTTTATGTGGTTTGATTCTCTAGTGCGCTCTCTAGTGATAATTATGTATTAAAAAAATAATGTAGAAGACAATGCAATTTAAATTCCAAGTTTCTTGTTTTTTATGTGACAAATTGACCTTTATCCAAGCTAAAGAGAACATAAAGTTAGAAATGCATAATTTTATCTAGGTAAGTCTTCCAGAATAAAATACTATTGTTAAGAACCTCAAAAAAATATTTTAGTAACTACAGAAGAAAAAATTACCTATTATATATAAATAAAATGATATTTATAGTTTACAATAAAGACGTGTAACATTGAACTCAGAAGTATTTTAAAAACTCAAACCACATTAGAAATCTCTAAGCCACTACCCAAAAGGTAACGTGAAACAATATTCATGAAACGACACAATTGTTTCATATGTTTTTATAAGTGTAATATTATTTCTGTATTGAACCATGGCTTTTTTTTTAGTAAACTTTTATATCAGACAACCTGCACTTATCTTCTTCAATGGACTACCTTCCATTTATAATAAATACCTGATGTAATTCCTTCAGCTATGCAGTGGTTAAATAAATTTATAAATGACGTCAGTATAAGATTTTTGTCAAAAAGTAATAAACATCTACTGCTACAAATATAAAACTAAACATGTTAATACAGATATAAGGAGTTTCGAAATGAAAGGTACTCTTTGCAAAATAAAGAATTGTTAAAATATACAACACTATAAGTCTGAAATATTTAAAAAAATTATAATCAAGTAGATCAGCAAAAGTTAAGCTGAACTGCTATGCGAAGAAATATATCCAAATGTAATGGCAATTGTAAATGATGTAACGTGAAATAATGCATTAAGTTACATTGAATTCGTAGCTAATTTTAACTGGTAGGGAAGTTAACAATATCGTGAAATTCCTGGTTATGAATATCACGTGTTTTTGGCTTTTTGGTAAAATAGTCCATTATAACCATGATGTATTTATTTCCATTGTAAACACTGTGGCAGAAGACCAAGCTCATAAACAGCAATTAGCTCAAGTAGTACTTCAACACAATACTCCATGCAGTTTCTTTTATGGAGCTTTTCACTTACAGAATAGTCCAGCCATTAAAAGGTTGTGGAGATAACAAACTGCTTCTGCCTTAACAAACCCTCTCGTAAACATAATGAATCCAATGAGGCCCAGTATATCTTTGTCTTTGGGTTGTATGAAACAACTTTTTGCCATGATGATTATTCTTCACTGTTGTTGATCCACTAATAATTGGATTCAATTCCATATATTTTGTCTGTGTCTATCAGATGAGTGTTGAACCATATTAATTTTTCATCATAACTTATCCGTGTCCCAACTTGGACTATACTCGGTTGTACTTTAGGTTGGTCATTGTCACTATCTCCAACTTCTGTCTCTTCACAATATTTTGCATTCTTTCATTAACATATAGCATTTGGCAATTAGAATCAGCATTCCTATGGTTATGTCCAGAGTTATGCATGATTTTCAAGTTATTCTCCTGATGTTTCTGGAACTATCTTGATATTATGCCTTCTGGATTGCAAAATTATCCAACAACTTTAAAGCTGCATGATCTTTTCAGACTTTAAGAATAATGATGAAATGACTTGAACAACACTTAGTAGCCCTTTACAAATTGTATAATATCTCCTTAATGTGGCATTTATTGCTTTGTTATAGCATGCAATGGCATGTTCATTTTCATATTGTACTGGTGTTAACAACATTTCCATTTCAAAATCACTTGTTTCAGTATCTAAAATTAGTGAATCCCAGTTTTGGACATATACTTGCACTTTCTAATATCCAATCTTCAGATACCATGCTGAAACCCATTTTGGTCCAGATAGAGCATCCAAAGTAGAGTCTTTTTTTGACAATGGGTAGACATCTTTTATTATTATTTCATTCTTCTTCCCGTGTTCTACGCAGAATCTTGTGGCTCCACCCTTCTTCACAAGTAGAATAGGATAGTTTATTCCCACGGATTAGTACTTGGTTCTATTATTCCTTGTTGCTTCATGGCTTATATCTCTTTGCAAGCCTCAGTCTGTTGTACTAGTGAGAGTCATCTAGCTAACTGACATATTGGAGCTGCATATCCAGTATTAATCTTATAAAATATTTTGTTTGTTTGGCCTAAGTCATGAGTTTCACTGGAGAAGGTATATTGATATTCTGTGAGCAAGTCGTGTAGTCTATGGCATTGATCAGCTATCATACATCCACAACTCCAGTCATTCAGTTTTTGAAAGTGAGGTGGTAAGCTGTTCTTATGTGAGGATTTGACATTAGACTTCTGATGGTCTTTGATGTGGAAATACTATACGTACAGATTTATCTAGAAATGTCCAATTCAGACTTAACTCAAAATGTATGGTTTGTCAGGTTCATGACCCTAATTATAACATATTTGTTTTTTAAATACACAATAGTTTTTCCCTCCAAAATACCTCAGGACATGAAGGAATGTTTTTTTACTATGGCCCAGTTACTAACTGTAAATTTATTCCTAATAAATTCTGAAATGAGTATTTCACTTTCTTGAGCAACAATACTATACTCCTTGTTGTCAATGAAAGTTCAACTTCTGGTGCTGTAATTTTCATGCAGTACACAAGGATGTCCTGGTCATAGATTGTGAAAATATTTGAAACTAGCCTAACCTCACACCCATATCTCCAAATGAAGTTAGTTCCCAATATGCACTCTTTCTCAATGTCATCTACCCAAAAATCATGAGATGCAGAGAAGCTTCCTAAAATAGGGGTAACTTCCTATTTACCTTTTTCTTGAACTTTATTTCCACTTGCTTTTTGCATATTTCCATCTTATTTATTCATCTATGGGGTTATCTCCTATCCTTCATTATCAAATTGTGTCTACTAATTGTAGGTGTATAACCATTGCCAATAAACATGCTGCAAGGCTATCCATCAATAATCCCATGAATTCGTGGACTGGTTTATTTAAATAATGAACTTCTTATCTCATTTAAGCAGATGGAGCATTCTCAGTTTATTTTGCTCCATATGTCTAGCTATTCCAGTTTTCGTATACCTAATTAACTCTTTATTGTTCCTTTGACCTGATTGGGCTCTGATATCCATTCTCTGTGTATTTATCTCCTTGGTATATTAACAGCTGTTAATTCTCCATAGTTTTGATTGTAATGGTCATGAATCCCACATTAATAAAAGTTCCTTTTCTCCATTATCCTTTGGGAGGAGCGTTTACAATCTAGAGGATTATATTTGCAGTTCTGCGCAATATGTCCTGTTATGTTACACTTAAAACGACTATTGTCTTGTGGTTTATTTCCTACATTCGATGTGAGTAATCTAAAATATTGAAAATATCATTAACAGTATTTTCCCTTTATCTCATTTTTGATGGCTATTTCACAACTTTTTCATCTGAAATTCCAGAAACCACATACAATAACTCACAATTAAAGAAACCCAAACACAGAAACGTTTATAAACTGACGACGTTGACTATTTGCTAAAAAAAAATGAGAATTCCTGGTTCACCCATGTTCAGTTAATGATTTTAGTACCTTATTAATCATATTTTTAAACATCAGGCAAGTGTATATTAAAAAGGTGTTGTTTGTTAATTGGTCAAAGTTTACTGTCACTTGAGCTTTGTCTTTAATAAAAATTCAAGGAAAGTAAAACCCTAAATGAGGACTTTGCAGTACAGAAAAAGTTAGTTTGAACATCATGTCCCTGAGAGTTATAACCATTTTTACAGAAACAACTGTCAGAGCCTAACACAGTTTTCAACACAGTATTGTTTGTCTGTTTTATTTCTGAAGTTTTACGTACTACTTAACTCACCAGAATAGTAGCCTTAATTAATTTATGTGTGTGAAAAATATTATGGGATTGTGCGTAATTTGTGGATCTGCGAACAGTGGATTTGCGATTTAATAATTATATCACATATTTATTTTCATTTCACGAAAGATAAAATTTAAAATATAATCTGTGATGTAGATGCAATCCTTTATTCGCTGCACCCCTCTACTGCGAACATCAGTTTCGTCTATTCAAGGCCCATCAACCCACCTTGGGTCAGAAAACAAAAGAAATAGAGTTAGGCCTCTTAAAATGATGGTGTGTATATAATATTTATGGAGTTTTTAACTCTTTTTTTTTACTACCGTATAGTAACCTAAAATTATATTTTGTGTGTGAATAATATCATGGCATTGCGTCTAATTTATTATTCTGTAGTATGGGTAGACCAACTGTTTAATGATTATATGACAGATTTCTTTTCGCGTAACTAAATGTAAAATTGAAAATATAATCTATGGCGTCTGTTTTACAGAGGTAAAATATTGTTAATATATCTTTCAATAACAATGTATAGTTGCGTCAAGAGTAACTATGACATTGTCAAGACAGCGGTAACGGAAAACGTTGACTGCCACTAGCTCTAGTTATATTATATTTTAGATGTTCTGAGTTTCTTTAATAACTACGTTATTGGGTAATATGAAAAAGTCGGGATTATTTGTGTGATATATCAGTGGATGTTGGGAAACGTTTTTGTTTTCTTTTGCTCCAAATATGATGGAGTCGAGAGTATTTAGTCAAGCTCACACGGCACGATTTATTGATGCTAACGAAGTAATAAATCAGTTAAGAAACAACAGTTATTCAGAGGGTAATATCATGAACATACTGTTAAATGGATATTGGTTTGGTGCGCAGTGCAGAAGCCGGTGAAGCTTTATTCTCGTTCCACGTAACAGTAAGAAAAAAACAACAACAAACAAACAAAACACAATATTATTAAAAATGTTCACAAACACGTCAGTCCGGCGGGTTTCTATACGTTTTTCATCACAGCATCTGAGAATAAAACTTCAAGCTGGATAACAGAACTCATTAAGCCAGCTTTATTAAAAACCTGAATATGGTATTAAATCTTTTAAGAAACAATGCAAGTGGTGTTTCCTAACAAAATTGATGTACGTTCCTTCTATTAAAAGATTTTAAAAATGTGCGAATATATATGTATTATATATATATATAGCTAAATCGCATAAGAATATAGTAAATATAATCTTAAATGCCGTTTTTCTAGTTAATTATATATATACAGAAGAGCAAGATTAATGGTATTTAACATAAGTATTATTACTCAAAGATTTCAGCTACTAGACCTACAACACAATATAAAATGTTGACTGTTTCTGACATAAACTCAAAGACTAGTCATACTTACAATACTGCAAACAAACATATAGTAAAAAAGAAAAATAATTCTTTATTGTAGTTATTGCTGTATGATTTTAATAGAATTGATTAGGCATTATTAAATCAAAGCTATATAATTTTTGTTTAATTCGTTCAATAGATTCACAATTTCCAGTTTAAAGCAAATAATGTGTTTTCTGTAATAGAACATTATTATATTTTCATTATTCACATAGATAATCCCTATCAAACGAAAAATTAAATAGATGAGGAATAATAAGATTTTGAAAACGGAACACCTCAAATGGTTGAAAACCAATAAGATATTACGAACTCTTTATTTGTATTATAGCTAGGATTGACTAGCTTTCACACAGATAATCACAATGAAGTGGCAACTTTCGTACAAATAATCACAATGATGTGGCATGTTTCACACAAGTGATCATAATGATGTGACATCTTCGCACAAATAATCACAATGATGTAGCATGTTTCACACAAATAATCACAATGAAGTGGCAGTTTCACACAGATAATTAAAATGAAGTGACATCTTTCACACAGTTAAACAGATATTTTTATAGCTGTTATTTTTGAAACGGGCTGTGTGTTAGATAAATCCGTTTAATTTATAGCATACATTATATGTTTGATTTATGACAGTTTTTGGACTTGCAAGATATATTAATTTTTCCTTTCGCGAACTTATTAATCCACATAACAGCAAGCTTTAATGAAGCGATTTTATTGTTTTTGGCATTTTATATTCAGCAATTTGCCCTATTTCGAGAATTACTGCGATATCGATAAACTCAAACCAAAGTTACATTTTAAATCATCAGTAATTCACATCACAAAAATCTGAAACTCAAGTACTTCCCTAATAGTCTTCTTCTCGAAATACAACAGACTTACTCAAAATATAGATATTTTCAAACATGAAGAAAGTTTCACATCCAAATGTAGGTCGCACTATTAGGGGAAAAAAACATTTTTTTTTCTTAAAGTACAAAGCTATACGTGTCATTAAGGTAAACCTTCTGTCTGCTTTGTACGTTTTGTAAAACTTTGTCTAATTAATATGAAGGTGCTGTCATTAAAGTATGAATAAACACTAAATGAAAGTTGTGCTAGGCATATTTTCTTAATATTCTTTCACTGTCACGTTTATAGCCAAACATCTCTTCCAGTACCATGTATACTCTGAAATACAACACATGTGTTTTAGCGTTTCATTGCGTATCTGAAATTTGAAACTGGTAAACTTTGGACAGTTTTGAAATGGAATGATTTTTCTTTGTAGTGTTACGAAATCTTTTCAACATATTATTTATAGTGTGTCTCATAAACGTGCCTATGGCAATGCTTTAGAATGGAACATACATGCGCTCATGACAGTGAAAAAGATAAAAAAAGTTTTGTTGTAAAAAAGTAAATCCTGATGTTCAGATTTACTAAAAAGGAAGGTTCTCTGCTATGCTAAGTTATTCCAAGAGTTTTTTTTTATTAATTCTTAAATTATTACATCGTTTTAATCTTGAAGTACAATAAACGTTTTTCACATATTTATTTATTTTTTGCTCATATTTTTCAGCTTCACTTGACTAAGAGAATGATAACCTTTATATTTCTAATTCTGAAGTTTATAAGAGCGTATACTGCATTAGATACAGTTTAACCTACATATGTAAGCAGGACTGACGGATGTAGGAGATTAACTTACAAAATTCTTAGAAATGACATAGAACTGTCATTTTAATCACATTAACAATTTTGATCTTCGATACAGATTTTATCTATCAAATATATCATATTTTGGAACATTTGAAACATAGGTATAATAAAACTTATAAATTTCACGAAAAAAAAAGGATACACGTTTGTGTACTTAGTTTCACAGAATTTGCCGCAAAATGGGCGTGTACATGGTAACGTACTGTAAAATGACGATTAGTTCTTTTCTCTGTACGATCGATGTGTCTCGCTGGATTCTTATGCAGAGCAACCTCGTAAAAATCTTGTCATAGTAACATTGTGTATGTACCTGCAACTGTAGCATTTATTTCTGCCGTTTTTATTTTATTTCATTCGACTTCAAAGTTATATAACGCAGAAAAGCAATGTACGTGGCTGTTAAATTTGTATATTTATTTATAATGTCTGATCAAAAAGTAGTTTATGATAAAAATTATACTAAATCACTGGGACCTTCTATTTCTCATTCATTCTTATGACTCTTCTCTATACTTTTATATTATGATTAATCTTAAGGTCTCTAAAATATCTGTAGCTTTATCTTAATACATGTTTTACGAATAGAGTAACTCAACATGAAAATAAAACAAATGTAAATCCTCAAAAAGAACTAGCTCTTCTGGGTGTGTTGGTTATTTTCGCGTGATCTTTGGTTAACGTTAGACACATCGTTAGAATAACGACTAAGCTTAAGATACGAGGATTCATATGCAGTAAAAAAAAATGTTTCAAGTATTGCAATCAGGATAAAATGTGTAAGTACTTCCTCCATTCAGTATGATTTTTCTATTGAATAATGGAAGATAAACTAGAAACACGTCTAAAGCACGTTGTTCATGAGACTCGTAGAACAAGTAATTGATCTTGTGTGATTAAACAGAGTTAGAAACTTAGGGTATAATGTATGATTACAGCATGATCATCTCAGTCTTTTATATTTTAACGATACCTTTTTAGTGTGATAATAACATTGGAAAGAGTCGTACGTACACATCTTGCAAAACCTTATACAATTCTATGCATGATGAAAATAATGGTTCTATAAGAATCTATATAGTTAAAAGAGTAACGTGCGAGTGTGCGAGTGTGAGAATCTTTTTTTTTAAATTTCATTAGACTATACAAAATAAAATTAGAAGTAGGGAAGTACTAGCGACATCACCATATGTGTAGGGAGGGTATACATGATACTATGCATTGCAAAATAAAATCCCTCAAAACCTCACCCCAGGCAGCAGCGTTTATGTGTTATGGTTTTTCTACAATTGTTTATAGATACTTAGTATCGGTACCGTCATCGTTTTGACTTTTAATACTTACTCCGATTGCTAGGTTTTGAAAGCGTCCCTGGATCTGGTTTTTCTTACTAGATAAGTTTGTCATTTTGTCACACCATCTGCTCAAAGTATTTTTGTACTATAAGTGTTTGGTGAGTATCTATGATTGTAGAATAGGTTTAACTCACTTACGTTTAACATCACAATCATTGAGACGTCCCTCACAACCATCAGATTCCTTCAGTACTCTGTGTACCTGTCCTCATAGGTGGATAGTCTAGGTAGATCACTTAACTGTTTTATTTCTTTAAATTCATAGCACTGCCTTTACATTTTATAAACTTTGTGCATTCAAATACAAGATATCACAACCATAAACAAACAAAAAAATGTTTCGTACGCGAAACACAAGTTTTCTCACTAATTGCCATTACAATAACATTTACCAAAGACTAAATAGTAATGAATGATCAAGAATATGTGTGCGAGTTCCTTTTTAATAAACGATCATGATTATGGACAAATTAGAGTTTACCTTTCACAAAAAAAGTAAAACAAAGCATTGGAATTGTTTTTCAGTTTTTGGAGAATTTATCTTATGAAAGTTACAGTTTTGATGAATAAACTAATGCACATGTGCTTGAAATATGAAAGTAAACCTATGATTCATGTGTAACAAAAGCTCAAGTGTAGTTGAAATATGCGAGTTATCTGTTGACGAATGTTTGTATGTCTAATGCACAGATCATCTTAGCCATTTTGCGCGCTATTTATTATAATTTATTTTATATCATAAATATATTGGTATCACTTAGAGCATAAGAAACTAACATATTTGTTTATAAACAAATAGATAAAGCGCATAATGCAATGAGTAAAATGTTTTGTATGATAATAGCATTCAACTTTGAGGACAAAGTGGTAACATCCCTGAATGTATGTTCATCTGAATAATATAATCGTCATAATATATATTACCTAGATTTTTTTTCTATACACAGAAGGTGTATTGAATAACGAGAGGACAATGGTTTAATCGAACATTGAAAGTCAACATTAATATACGTATTTCTGTTAAATAACTATAGATGTAGTAACTTCAATAAAAGCATGTTGTTGTTAATTACCTACGAAAAAATACAAAAATGATAGGTCTTTCAAAACAGTTATCCCTTATGTTTAAGTTACAATAGGTTTAGATAAATGTTCACTCATAACATAACCCCAAAATCTGCGGTGTTTGTAGACGGAAGATGATGTTGCCTTATGGTGTGTTGTTGAAGTGTTCTTCTTCACAAGATCGTGACTGAAGAGCACGAATGTATAATGATATTATTCCTTAATAATGGTTGATACTTTGGAAGTCCAGGTCGTCCTTTATAAGAACCATTTTGTTATTTTTGACTAAAGAAAGTGGATTTGCGTGCAAAATAAAACAACAAAACTGTAATGTTGCAGTCAGAGAAGAAAGTTTCACAAAGTAATTGATTTTCCTGTAATAATTCCTTTTTCACAAAACGAACGAACAAACATTTAGTTTCCTCTTGACTTTTCAAGTACATCTGGTTACTAATGTTTATGTTAGTGAGCTCTACAATGAATATGGTACTTTAAGTCATATGTTCAAATTAATATGTGTAAAATCTAAAATAATGCAATATTCCAGATACAAGAAAACACGATTCTGTGGCAAAACTTTCTAAGCACGGGTATAGCATTCATTACGTTAAATGTCTCGTGAGAATAGAAAAATGAAAAACAAAGTATATTTTGTTGAATAGATATTGGTGCGTTGCGTAGCAGTGGATGCCATCTCTGGGTACGTAAATGTGATTAACAGAAACAAACAAATAAAAAATATGCATTCAAATTAAATAGATTTTTGTTTGTTTTATCTACCTGTGCTCTGTACACCGCGAGGAATTGAGATACTGATTTTAGCATTATAGATGTGTAAACTTACCGTTGACTCCTTCGAGACGGAATAAGCAAAAGCTCTCGTTGACTACGACATACACATATACCCAATGTGCAGTGAAGTCCTTAACCTAACCGAAACCTATTTAAGGCTGGTATAAAAAGTTTAGATCCTATAAGATGTATTATTTAGATTAATATTTGTTGATATGTTGATTGTTTGTTTGTTTTTAAGCACAGTCTGCACGATGGGCCACCTCCGCATATATCGAAACCCAATTTTTAGCATTATAAGCCCTCAGACTTACCGCTAAGCCACCGTGGGGCTGATGTGGTGTACTAAAATATCATTAATTCATTATTAGATACATCAAAATATGTCATTAATAAAACAAGTAGTTTTTACTTAGAATATTTTTGTATGCTTTATCAAAAATGTTCGCTAATAGCAAAATACCCCTTTCATAAGCAATCACAAAAGCTGAATCATAAGTAGGCTTACTGATGAATGGTTGCATTGAAGTAGTACAACATACCTTAATTTTACAAATAATATACATTAAAAGTAAAAATAATATGATGATATACTACGTTGTTATAATGTAAATGGTGAAAAGAGCACAAACATTATATTTAATTTTCAACCAATGAGATAAAAGGCATTCCTGGCGCCAAACTTGGCGATAAGGTTAGGAATTTGTGAGTGTTTGAAAAGATAAAATGAAAGCTACTAACATTTGATAATTAGGTTTTGCGTAAAGGTTATTTATTTAGCTTTGTAAAGTTTTTTTTTTTTCCTTCGATTACATTTTACTAGATTCGTTTAGCATTTTGTTTTTCAATTCAGTTATATTTTACTGTATAGTTCAACTGTGTACTTTAGTTTATTAGCGCAAAAGCTACTTGAAGGCTGTCTGCACTAGCCGTTTCTAATTTTGAAATGGTAGGTTGGAGTGAAGGCAGCTTATCAACAACATCTATCGCCAACTATTAGGCTGGTCTTTTACAATCAATAGTTGGATTGACCGCCCCCACGTCTGAAAGGACGAACATATTCTGTGATAGGTTTTGATCCCGCGACTTACAAATTGCAAGTCAAGCGCCCGGACAACTAGGCTTGTCTACTCACTTATCAATAACAATGTTAGATTGAGACTGAAAGGTGTTATAAATGGATGGATTGAAAACAATTCACAAGTTTCCGACATGGAATGTCCTGTAAGGCTTGTCTACTCACTTATCATAACAATGTTAGATTGAGACTAAAAGGAGTTATAAATGGATGGATCGAAAACAATTCACAAGTTTCCGACATGGAATGTCCTGTAATTTGAGACTATAGTAAAAACATTTTGTGATTTCACAATTTAGAAAACAAAATCAAGAAATTTATTGAAAAAACATTTGAGACTAAGAATTCACCAGGTAGAGAAGTCAGCACCGTAAGAAATGCGTATGTACGTTGATATACGGCGTAACGTTTGACTTTTCATGTGCGCTTTGTAGATGCTGCCGCATGATCAAAAGCAAAATGAGAATTAATTGGATACTAATAATGAAAACTAACAAACATTTAATCAGACTGTTTACAGTGTGAATATGAAGACAAAAGATTTATCTTTGACGTTGTCACTATATGTAAAGTTAAAGTTTCAGCTGCTGGAACATTTACAGTGTGAACAAATTAAGTTCCGTTATTAGAATGGTCAGTGTGCGAAGATGTTAAGTTTTAATATAGACATAGTCACTCGGTGAGGCAAGCTCAGGCAGTTGATATTGGGATTGTCCTTTTTGTGTGTGTGTGTGTGTGTGTTGCATGTATGCGAAGTTGACGGATACTGGATGGCAGGGCATATTACGGAATTTTATTTGGGGATGCGGTGATCATGGTTTTGGAATTTATCATGTACAATTGCAAATAAAGCTGCAGACGAATGATCAGTTATATTTATCCTTGTGAAATTGAGCTTCAACATAAGCAGCTTATTTTTAGTATATTGTCACATGTTTGCAGTTGAATTCAGCATTTGACAGTAATGGAAGTAAAAAAAAAAAGGCAAGCAAACAATTTTTAAACAAGCGTACACTCCAGAATTATTCCAGTCTTAAAGCAGCGTATATATGATGTATTATTAGTTTTCCATAAATTTGGATACTGAGTGAGAAAATGAAATGTGAACAATTTTCGTAAAGCAACCTAGAAATCAAAATATACGAGTAAACCAAATCTATGTGAGAGTTTTGTTTATATAATTTATAAAAGGTAGAATTTCAAATTATCATTCAGAAAAATATATTATGCTGTTAATTGAAAAGTGTATACTGAAAAAAAAGACGTTGTTGTATTCTAGTTTTATTTACCATTTCACTAGAGAACAAAGGATAGTAATTATTGCAAAAGTCCATCATTTGAAAAGCACGTTTATTAATAAACAATATCATTATCTGTATAGTTGTTTTCATGATCGTGTGAGTAGGCTCTTCAGATTTTACATACTTAGACCAGTCATGGTCACCATGCAAATAAAAGCTTTCTTTCTAAATAACTTATCATTTTTCACCTTTTTATATCATATCATATAAGTTGCGATGAAGTCTTACATTTTGTATGAATATCAGTACGTGACTGTAGTCTTCGGGCAAAAAATGAAGTGCTTGTTTCAACCATCATTGAAAGGTTCGGCAAGTGAACATTGAAAAACTAAGAGATATTGTGATAATGTTTAGAAAACAAAGCAAAGAAATAAAGAAGCGATAGACTATTAAATGTAACTAAAATTATAATTTGTGTGGTTTATTTAATATATATATATATAACAGTATACAATGCATAAAATTATTTGCATTATTAGTTTCTTAAGTTGCAATGTAATATGTTAAATTATTTAATATCTTGATATTGAGTAGGTTTAGGTTTAAGGTGCATGCTAATCTGTTAGTATGTGATAAATCTCTGTAGGTGGTGTTAATGATGTTCAGTTGGATTAATACTTATGATCCATAGCACATAAGACAGCGAACTAGGTTCACAACTGTTTTAATCTGTATAAATATAATGTTGAATTATCAAGATAACATATATAGTAAAAATACTCTTACTGTATCGGCTGAGAATGTTATTAACAGTGACGTTGTGCAACTCATTTATGAATGCTTTAATTAGAATAGATCTTATCTTTATAGTGAATTGAATTAAGTATTATGTATTCATTATTCATTAACTCGGTACACAAAATTTGTATCAGTAACATTTTTGTTCTGGGTATAGTCTAGTGGTAACTTCTGAGTAACTACTAACCAACATTAATTAAAATTATAGTGCTTTTGAGACATATTTCTCTTTGCATGTAATAAACGCAAGCCTAACTTTGAATAATAAAACTATCCAGCGAAATAAAACTGTTTGTTGCAATGTATAATCTGTTAGCTCTCAGGCAACTGTAATTAGATATTTAAGTAAATTACGTGGTCGAGAAACAGGTGAAATATCAAGAATATGTGATTGTAGACGCATATAATTTGAATATAGCCAAATTTTAGAATTATGTTAATATTTTATACATTATTTTCTTTATATTTTAAGACCACTTGAAAACATTTTCATTACAAATAGCTACTAAACTAATTATTAATATTAAGCATTGAATGATCCAATACACTCTCAAATGCAGAGTATAATGTAATATTAAATGTAATTGATATAAAAATTATTCAGCAAAATTACTATTGGTTTAACCGTAGTTTTTACTAAATTCATAATAATCTAAATTTAGATGAATGCGTTTATTAGTTTAACATTTACACAATTAGTTACTGCCTTGAATGACGTTGAAAATTATATATAGTTCAGCGCGAATTCAAATTTTTCAAATATAATAAAATCGTTAAAAGCTAACAAAACAAATCAGTTCAGAAAAAAACAATTATTTGCCTCACTACAAATCAATTCTTCCTGATAATTTATATATTAAAACCGTAATATAATTTAGTTATTTCTATCATAAAATGTCAAGGATTCATTTGTTTCAAAACACAGTTTACTTTTCCGAAAAATGGATTGTTTTCATTTAATTATGTCACATTACATTAGGATTCAAAGAATTGTCCTTGAGCAAATCAAAATTCAATGGTTTATCTAGTTCTTCTCAGAATGCAAAACTGTTGCCCTCTGATTATTCTCAAACAAGTTTTATTTTGTTGCAATTAAAATGTTTTTTTAACTTTTATTATTTTTACTTGTTGTATAGTTTTCAAACAAAATAAAAAGCAACAAATGTAAATAAATACCTGCTATTAACTTTTATTTTACTGTTTAAGAACGTAAATCAATTGCCGAAACGTAATTTGACAACTTTTACTTTAATATATAAAAATGTGATGTATTTGAAAGTGATCGGAATATGTTAGCGCATTGCAATTTCGGTAGTTTTTAATTTCGTAATTATGAAAAGTATATCTGTTTAAACTTTTCAAGAATGACAGTCTCTTATATATAAAACATTGTAGAAATAGTGTACTATGATATGTATTTTGCAAATAAATATGCTACATCTGGACAGCTTTGACGTTTTTGATAATTGAATATTACATTTTTTTTTCTAAATAATTCCCAGTAATGAAATTTTCTCAAACATTGGCAAGCCAATAATAATTTAACGTAAACAGATGCCAAGTAAAGTAAAAATACAAAAGTAACAAAAGTAAGCGAACCTATCATACTACGACACCGACCAGCACTTTGTTATCACAAATCTGAGTTAACAGTTTGAAGCCAGTTAGAACAACAATTAAAGAATTGAAAGACGAGTGACCTTAACAGCTAAACCATTTATCAGTTAATTTACAACAAATTATAATACCCACAGTTTCTTCATATTAGTGTTATATTTTAATAATAATGTTTTATTGATATACTTCAGCCTTACAGCATCTAAACGTGTTTAAAATATAAATGATGATTGATAGTTCTGTGCAGACTGATCATATTATTGTTTCATAGTTGATACGACGTACTGGTGTATAATATGTGAACATCGGTAAATATGCTTCTATCTACAACTACAGTATAGTGCTGAAACGAGATAAGAAAATCGTTTATCATAGAGGTTTTGTTCAACAATCACTCAAATATCTACAGAATGAACAAACACTACTGCATTTGACAGCAATAAAAAAATATTAAAATAATACCAGAATTTGACGTTTTGTCTCTCTCGCTCCCTGTTTTATTTTCCTTTGAAGTGAATCGAGGATAGCAGGTATCGCAAATATTTATGTAATTTAAATAA
The DNA here is from genome assembly GCF_000517525.1 of Limulus polyphemus. Classification (NCBI taxonomy): domain Eukaryota; kingdom Metazoa; phylum Arthropoda; class Merostomata; order Xiphosura; family Limulidae; genus Limulus; species Limulus polyphemus. The sequence goes on from NW_013665629.1 coordinate 1,155,337, forward strand.
TGATTGAAGTAATAATCTTATGTAATATTCTTTAAGAATTTCACATTAATCATGAAATTACAGTTTGAAAATGTCAATTAAATTTGTTATGCACATCAAGAATTAATAATCTTATTATGTCTGTCCCATAATCATGCGGAAATTTTTTTATTAGTGCACAAATGTCATCTACTATTCAAATATTCATACCTATACCTGTATAAAGTTTTATGCTGTTTTTTATGTCTTTACCGTACGCACGTAAGGATAGTATGTGTCATAATTCGTATTTCAAGATATTAACTTTAATGTAACATTAAGACTTTTTTATTTATATTGACTTCGGAAGTAAAGAAGTTCCCCTAACTTATATATAAACAACAACAGTTATGTATAAAAGAAACAAAGCTTTGCTAAGCATTGAAAAAATACGTACCTTCAAGCCAAGGGCGCCCGCAGGAAAAAGATTAGGTGTAGGGGTCAAGTAACTCAAGTTTGAAAAAATTATGAAATCGAAATACATACACCTTATGATTTTCCAATAACACAGAAAAATAATTTTACAAATCTAGTATTATTTTTCTTTTTGAAAATCCAGGGGGGTTAGGTGATCCTTCTTGCCCCTTCCTGCGGGTGCCCATGCTTCAAACTGATGTCCAAGTTATGACCTTAGAAAAATGTGAGGTGGATGCTATGATAAATAACACAAAAACCGTAACTTTCACACAATTTATTTATAACATAAAATATTACTATAGTATTCATTATTACCTCACCAAAAGTATTGTATAAGCTTTAATAATTCAATGTGTATATACTTAAAACATGGTATGCACTCTGCGATTGTCAGGATAACTTTGTACGAAGAGGTAGCGACCTATATAGTGGCTGTATGGGTGCTTTCTGTTATCCGCTTTCAACACCCAGCTCTTAATGTTCTTCCACAGTGTTTCATGTGATTAATTAACTGACGGTCATTGGCCACAGAAGTATCTTACCGGCCGAAGATGAAAACTCATGGGTCGAAGTAGGAAATGGGTATAATACTATAAACAGCTCTTTAGTATTAGTATTCTAACAGTGGCGGCTATTTTTCATTGCAATCTTCCATAGAGAGTGCTAGAGCACTCTCTGAGATATATAAGACGTTTGTGTGCCCTCTCTCATAACGTGTGTATGTTGTGTTATAAAAAACTTACTAAAGTTATTTTTGTTTTTGGCGTAAGGATAGGGCGCCATCTATGAACGTAGTTAACTTTAACTTATTCAAAGATAATAAATGCTCAATAACAGCAATAATGACGAGGGGAGGGAGTTGTGAACCCCCGTTAACATGCCCCTTGTTCCAAACTATCATCCCAAAAAATATTGTTGAGATTGGCCCATCGACCTAGGAGTAGTGAAATAACGGACAAACAGACAGACACAGAGATTTTTTTTGACATTATATATATAATATTAAATATTATTTAACCATTTTACCACTATGAGCAAATTTATGCTACCATCTAATTCACTACTGTGGACACGTTCATGGAAACACAATATATGTAACACTTATTTTATTTGAAAGAGTGAAATTAACAGTATTTAAACTTAGAATTCGGTACCACTATGAAGAAAAGTTATTCCCCTAAAGTTTATCAGTTTCATAAAACGTGTTTTTTGTGTTTTTTACTTATATAGCATATATATATATATATAAATGAAAGAAACTGGCACTGGGAGAGTTGGTTATATGTAAATGTAGCAGTAAAAGACTTAAAGTCTTTTATTTTGACAATTTCTTCGAGCTTGATTCATTGGATAGTTTAACCATTAAATAAATTATTGTTATTTACTTGTAGGGAATGAACAAATTGAAATTGGCTCAATGATCACATGTTGATCCTATTTGAGAGGATTGAAGTATTTTTCAGAGTTCGTATCAGGTTTCGGAAAAAAGCCAATTGTTGCTTTTTCTGATATGATGAACAAATTTGCGACTAATTTCACGACCTGTTGCCACTAATGCCAACTCGCCATATTGCAACTGCATTCACGTTAACAATAGTATCTTATGCTACTATGAACAGCGAATTGTTGAGTAAATCTACTGTAATTCTTATGTTACAGCTAATCCTTGAACCAAGAGAAATGCTGACTCAAATAACCCGTATCTTAGTAGCTTGATAGACGCCTACTTGACTGTGAATTTTTTGGCTATAGTCCAGAAAAAAAGACCGAATCTTCGTCAAATAATCTAAAAAGAAACAATATGTATCCATGTATTTCATAAATCCTGAATATACAGATAAAAACATGTATCTCATTTAGCAAACAAAATATCTACGAATCATCTAAGCAATTTCTTGAAACCACGTACATGATTGAATTTGTTCAATAATTTTTTCAAGTTTTAATGAAGAGTTTTAATGTGACATTTGCATAATATTACCAGCTGATTCTACCTTTACCTATTATTGAAAAAAATAAAGTTGTACTTGTGCTTATTATGGAACCCAAGGCTGTATATTTTTCAAAACATGCTCTGAAAGAGCCAAGTGTTGAGTTTGTGTGTGTGTGTGTGTTCGAACATACCTCTTAGTATGTTCACAAGATAACTTCAAGTGCGAATACACAAACAGTAATTATAAAAATTTCTATGTACCCGAGACGCCGTATCATTCCATTATCATTGATTGTGCGGTTTTAAAACTTTAATTATCGTGTTGTACATTGCCTGGCGAAGAAATTGTGTCTATTATGTTTCTTTTTTTTTTTACAAGTAGAATTCTCGAAAGTTCAGAGTTTAAAACATATTTCTCATACTCATAGTATCTGTTACTTATCAAGACAAAAAGGTTGAGGCTTCTGTTCAACTGATGTACTTGTTTATCCATAAGTAGGAGGAAAGAAAACTTAAGGATTTTCTTACCCAAGCAAACTTGAATGAATAATTATTTTATTATTATTTCACAAGGTCAAAATGCAATAATTGTGCACATGAAAAGCGTTAATATTAAGTATGTATGCAACTGCCGGATGAGCTTATCAGTTAAACTTGTGTATTATGTATACCTATAAGAAATAAACAACCCAAATCCAAACTTGAATGTCTTGTTTTAGTTTCACTGTTGTAAATACTCTCACAACTATTTCTAATCTATGTTTAAAAGCATTGAACTTCTCTGTTATACATATGCTCTTAAACAATTCCAATTCACATTTGGACACTTTAAAACATTCTAGTTCGGATTGTGGTTGTTTATGAAACATTACTTGCAAAAATAGAAATTAAAGTATATAGTTATGCAATTGTAATCGTTTATAATATTCCTTTATAAAAATAACTCATTCAAAATTTAGATTATACATTTACTTAAGATACCTGCACTTTTTTTGACAGTATATAGGGAATTGGATATCCTTTTCGAACACACGAAGTTAAGCCACAGTAATAAGTTGTATTAAATACGATAAGAGCAATGCTAAGCTCATCTATCGTCTTCGTTTTATAGCCAAGATCGTTAAAATTTCAGAAACACATTAGTAAAGATATAAGCTCGTTAAAATGAGATTTGAATAATCGTGGCTATAAAAAGTATTTTGATAAAATATTAACTTCCGATTAGAGCAAACTATGAACTTAGAGTGAAATCAACATAGCTAATTAAATATACTTTTTTATATTACTACTAATAAAGATTATAGTTCATTGTTTTATTAATTTGGTACCCTTGCTGTTAACGATATTTTCGGAGGTACTAGATTCAGCCAGCTTAGGAGATTTAGGTCAGTCCTGGAGACACATATGAAGCTAACAATGGAAAACAATCCCTATAAAAAGTATAATATTGAAAAAAAATATATTAAAAAGTAGTAACATTCAGTATATTAAAGTAATAATAATAATAATTAAACAGTCTAACCAATACTTTCAATGAAAGTAACATGTAAGGAACACAGAAACATTAACTGTTGACTTGATGATCTACAGTCGATAAACTGACTGCACATTCACTTATATATATATACAATAGATTGATTTTTTCAAGACATGTGTTTCAATAATTAAACTATAGATATTTGTACGATATATAATTTTTAATACCACATGTGAAAATTTAAAGCAAATGTTTCCCGTTATGTCATAAAAAATATTAAACATTCCTCTGTATAATAACTGTCATGTTGATAAGTTACGATTTCAAAACTTTATGATTTGAATAAATTTGTTCAACATTAACATTTAAAAATAAATGTTATTTTCCCATAATAATCATTACCCTTCCATGTGGAGAAGAAGGAAAACTTATACGGTTTTTCAGTCATTTTCAAAATTGTACTTTTCATAATGACTATGTTATCGTCGATGAAGTCATGAATAATTCAAAACATTACAAAGTTTACTGAGAAGTTCCTTTAATTATTCAAATCAGAAAATTGTTTTTTTTCTATAAATTTCAATTTGATTGTCTAATTGCTCTTACCTAGTTTCAAAGTTTACATAGGAGAATCATACGAATATTGAGGAAGAGAATTTGCATCATACCAGTCTATAATGTAAAACAGGATTTCGACCATTGTAATTAGGAAGTAATACTGGTTCTCAAGTTATAAAACAAAGAAACTGTTTTGATTGGAATAATTCATACCTCGGACTTAACAAATCATAACACAAACCAGGAACAAATTACATGACATTAAGATTATTAACCTCTCTAAACTAGATCAAATTAGTTTCTAAAAGTTACACACCACTGTCACATTTCCTTTGAGGTATGTAAGACAAAAAATGAAGTCAATGATGCAGGTACATTTTATGTGTTTTATTCTTTTAGTTTATAAGATACAAAAGTATACGATTCAATATTACTTAAATCTTAGAAAAAAAATTGTTTTTTTCGATTTTACTAGCTGTTCACTGTATCTCAGAAAAAAAGGGGATCTTCATGAAAAGCACATAAAAATCAAGAATTTGACTGCGATTATATTTCGTTTTCAATGAAACCTCACTCTATGAGATATCTTGGAAGTACCGCTATCAGAAAATCATAACTACTATTGGGATTATAAATTGTTCCCATGAAAACCCCTCTCGCAGAAAGTCACATACAATGATTGATGCTTCAGGAAACTTTGACAGGCCGAGCTTCTTGATTATGTTAGATGGTACTGTTCTTAAAATCAACCTTGAGATTGTGAATAAAAAGACAACTTTTAAAACTGAATAAAAATTGATTCGCGTATTTTTTCTTTTTAAATTAATTTTATAGAATAAAATAAAATACGGGTTTTCGTCAGATGAAATTGTAGAACGACAAATTTTGACAAAAAAGTGTTACAAAAACGCTTTCTTGATTAATTAGTGCTATAATTTTTAACACATAAGTTGTTTTTTCAACTGGCATAGTGTCCCCAAAGAAAATTTACTTAACTAAAATTAGCTCCATTATGACAATAAGTCGGAGAAAGACAATTATTTCATTTTAGAGAATATTTTTAAGAAAGTATGTGGAGGTGTCAACTAATCAAACCTTATCATCATGTCATAAAAGTATTCCTTTGCTAAAAACTAATTTATTTTTAACAACATTCAAAACAAAGTCTGCTTTGCTAAAGTATTTCAACGTTTAGAATATCCCAAAGAAACTTTGTTTAATTGACAACTAATGAATTATTTAATCTTAATGAAAGTGACATCAAAGAAAAAATATAATTTCCCTTACTTACGGAACACACAAATAATATTTGGTAACTTCAAGCACTGTCGTTGATTTAAGGTTCGTTTAGCAACGTAACATCAGCATAACTGTACATAAGCAAAACTGTCTAAGGCCGTCCGTAAAAATGTCTTGTGACCAATGAAAACTGGTAAATAAGGCGTAATTTTAGGGGAGCCTTACATTTGAGACAAATGTCTTCTATACATGCTACTGTTTAGGTGTGGAGTCGAGTAGCAGGACAAAAATGCATATTTATAAAAGCAGAAAATAAGAAATAAGATATTAAATAAATTCTTGAATCGTTCAGTGTATATCCGTACAGAGTGTTTTTATTTAGCACGTGCAATCTCTAATATAGTTGTATAAATATTTTGAATGAGATATATTATAGCTTACTCTTGATGGACGTATTTATCAGAGGACATGGTAAATATATAATCATGTATTTTATATTCAGGGAACTGGCATTAACAGCATTAGAACTGATAAGACAAACATTTACAGTTACTGCTTGATTACATCTAATGGTAATTTATTCCAACACCCGTAGAAGTAGTTCATGCCGGTTTAAGGTAGAATCATTTTCTTTGCCTTATCAACCAATGCTCAATGTTAAAAAAATGGGAAATAATATCTCTGTTCATTTAGTCTGTGTGTTTGTATCCGCGTACGTTATGATTTAACCAAAAGATGTAATAAAATGAAACATTTATAAAAAAAGAGAGAAATAACAATGGGCTATGTTAACTCATTTATTTGTGATTTTGTTTCGCACAAGGACAGTAGCGAATAGTTATTATTATAATCACCGTTTGTTTTTTACAGGAGATAGAATATTATCCGAAAACGTAGTTTTTGTGGTTTGTTTGTTCGTAAAACCGTAAAACTACACAATGGGCTACCTGTGCTCTTCTCATCGCAAGTACCGAAACCCCAGTTTTTAGCGTTATAAGATCATTGACCTACCTCTGAGCCACAGGGGGCATTTTTATAAGAATAAATTTTAAATTATTTTCATATTAGTTTTTTTTCAAAACAACTTTCAAATTTTACAAATCGAATACACATATACACATGTATGTATATACAGAAGTCTTGTACGTCATATTAAAACGACTTAGAAGCTTCACCACATCGTTACAATCCATGCCACCATGTCCCGTCATATTCAGTCTGAGAAACATTCATCTTGACAATAGCACAGCAGCATAGTTTCCTTAGCAAAAGCTCAGTCGTAAAGCTATCATGATCAAAGAGCATCACTCCTTCATGCTTTCTTTTTATAATTCACCATCTTGCTTAAAAGGACGACGGTTTCCCAGAGATAATTTCAACAGTCCAATTGCACAGGAATGCACAAGTGCTGTATCTCTCAACGTGACTGGTATGTTTACGTATGAAATAACATGCATACCCTTTTCAGTCTCCATCTGATTCAGGTATGCGATGGATGAACGCATGTGTTGTGAAAGCCACTTGTGTATAGAGAATATTTATGATTATGTTGCATGCTGTTGTCTAAGACACGTAGACGGTTTTCCACACTGACCCTTCTGGTTGTGGAGTATCATCTGTTACAAAACTCCGCATTTTTCTTACCACGGTTGCAGGTCTCTTTCTTGATGGTCTTGGTGGCCTACGTTGATACATATTCCTTTGTTTTTAAATGCCATTAAGTATGATGGAAATTCTAAGTCATCTATCTGAACACATCTTTAAATCGGAACGAGTTGTTACAAACCCTTCCCAAAAATGATCGATTTTCATGGTATCACACTATTTTCGTAACGCCAAGCAATTACAAAATGCGGTTTTGATACCACGACTTTATATCGGCATATTGACAATCGTTTTAAAATAACATACTTAAACTTCTGTACTTACTAAATATTTCCTTCTTAATGGTTAAATGTATAACTATACTGGCCTAATTTAGTTGATAAATAGGCATAGAAATCTATTATATAGGAATAAAAAGATTACGAGCATTTTATATTTACTGAGACTTCAACGTATTTATCAGGAAATTTTCAGGATTATGTGCGGCTAGATAACTATGACGTTAAAGCTGTCTTCTGTAATTAACTTTTATGACGGTGTTTGTATGTTAATTTCGTATTATTGCTAATTAAATCAGCTTACCTGCACTTTTAAATTGACTGAGGAACCATTTGTATAAAAAAATTTAATGTATCATGTTTCTAAAGTTCCATTTGTAAGATATTAATTGTTTATTTCATATTACTGAAAACAGCTGGGTATTGTGAGTGGTAATAATTGAAAACATAAATGATATATATATACAATTTATTTTCCATAAAACGATAAATGTAGTCATAATATATTGTTGATGTTATATCTTAAAAAAAGAGAGTTTAATCTATATATTACAATCAACACATCTTCACTATCATATACCAAAGAAAGGAGCATATCTAAATAGTATGTTAACTGATACTTTTTCATGGTGTTTCAATAGAAAATATTAATTTCCAAACAATAGAAAGCGGAACGTTTGTCTGATAAATGTATGTTTGTATATTTCACAGCATAAACCTGACAATATCTTATGACCCAAGTGTACAATTACTTTACAAACTCATTATGTTCATGGCAATGTGGAAAAATAGCATGTTATTGTTTTCAATGAATCTTGATAATTAATTATTTATTTATTTATTACTAACATCATCGACTAAAATATAATTTGTCTCTGTCAACGAACCACGAAATTACTATTAATTTATTTCGAATAAGTACATAATTGTACTAAATCTACATGAGAAACTACTCGGAGTTTATTATTTGCAGTTAGGTAACATTTGCTGATTACAAACAAAAACAAATTACGTAGAAAGTAGTACCAGAAAATGAGCGCATCCATAGACTGTGATGTTTATTAAGTTCCGTAATGACGTGGTTATACGTAGCCGTTTGAAACTGATAAAGAGGAGTGATGAACTTAACTTTCAAACATCAGTCTTATAGTAGTTTGGTTTATTATTTGGAATGTGCAAATTCCAAAACATTTGAATTCCCCACGATAAGAAATGTATTATTACGCAACTCCAAACTCGATTAAGTTAAAATGTTAACGGAGTTTTAAATATATTTCGCTCTGTTGGTGTTGTCACTTGAACATCGGGTTGACACAGTGATCTTGATTAACACAGTATTACTTGAATCCAACTAATGTGAAATGTCAGATAAGCAAGTGTTCTTTAGAAAATAAATTCAGTTTTCGGGCACTTAAAACGACTGGATATATTTCAATATCGATATTAGCGTTTATATATAGGTGTGTAAGATTTAATTTTTATAAATTTCTAATAAACTTTGCCATTATCGGTATAGACTAAACAAAAAATGAGCAAATAAGGCATATTGTATCAATTATGTATAATACACACTGAATGGTTACTTTGGGCAATAGAAATCATATCGTGGAACATTTACTTCAGACGACCGTGTGATATCTTTCAATGTGGAGGTTTAGTTACCTCATGGTTAGTTTGCAAGACAATGGGTATTCATAAGGTTATAGTTGTAGATCTAGTAAATGAAGCAGCGTTATCAAAAACAATATTTTTAAAGAAGACATCTGTCATTGATGTCTATGAACACAAAAAAAATCAAAAGGGAACAAATCTGTAATCAAGAAAATCTAACTTCCAGCCACTGTTAAGAGACTGAGGAAAAAGAAGGTCTATCATCTTGTAAAGTAAAACAAAACACTGGACCTTACAAATCTACCAATTTTTTCAATGATTGTTACGATTTTTAGTATCTCCAACAGCAGCATTAAAAAAAAAACGCTTACGATAATACAAAACCAGTCTGAAAACCGAGACGCAAAATGAAATGCATGACTTCAGTGGTTATTAAAGTCCAAACTATAGAAAATTACAGGAAATTAATGAATAGAAATGCATCAATAGTCATTTGACTCGCATTTCGTTCGTTCTAGAACTGCTGGTGGGTAAGAATTTGGAGAAAAATCACACGTGGTTGTGTTGTGCCTAATAGAAGTTGCTAGCGGTGATATAATGTAGTGAGAAGCTTTTGTGTGGCAGGAATTAAGCCTTTCAATATATTTAATATATTTTCATGTCCAACATATTTATCAGAACTCAATTTGATTGAGCATCGCTGAGAAAAATGTTGAACATCGCTTTCCCTACAGTTGTCTTCCCTACCGACTCGTATTGAGCTATGTAAAATAGAAAAAATTGATATAAGAAATAAAACACTTTCTAGCAAATAGTAGAAACAGTGCCACGCCTTGCAGGGCTATCATCAAGGCTAAAGATAGTCCAACCAGCAGTAGATGAGACCCACAACAAGGGCAGCTTATGTATTAAATTCGATATATTATTGTTGCCTTGCTGTCGTAAGCATCGAGAAAATCAAACTTTCATGTTTTTAAATAACATTATGACGCCGGTAAACCACCATTGAGAAATATGTAGTCGTTACTGTTGGTAAACTAAGAAATTAAAATTATCTTAAATTATTAAATTCATAATAGAAATTAGGCTACGTTTGTTTTTTTCATCAATTCACCAATATAAGGAAAATGTTCCAAAAATTATCATTTCAAATTGATACATATTTTTGTTTTAAATTACAATCAAATAGGTAAGGTATGTTCTATTATTTCATGATAGTTACTTTCATTAACATAATTGTTTGGAACGTTAAATATACCTAATTTTATTATTTTTAAAATTTTATTTTTATTAGTATTAGAAAAATCATTTTGCATTGTTAGGTTAATATATGTATTTAGGACTAATCTAAACCTTTAAGTTTGTCGGACATCTTGAGATATTACTGTGTTTACGGCCGAAAATATTGTTAACAGCGAAGATAACTAACTAATAAAACAATTTATCCTACTCTTTATAAATAAGATCTTGAGAAAAATAGATTTAATTAGTTAACGTAATTGCCAATATCAGGATAAATTTTAGTTTTGCTCTGAAAAGGCAATTTGTTTCACCTGAAGTTGATATTAATTAAAAAAATTAATATTTTTGTAAGTTTCTTCCAGCCAAAAAGAACTAAATGCAGTTTCTCATCTGTTGCTAGCAAAAAAAATGTATACATGGAAGACAGAATGTTATTATAACGATTTTCAGCAGTTTGTGTGTGCAAATGAAAATTAATCATTAATAAAAATTCCTGTAAATGTTAGAAACAGTTCAAATGAATTCGGAGCTAGAGTGATTAAGCATACCTTTTAAGAAAGATCTTCCAGGTTCTGAGTAACGTTTGAAACTACATCTATAAACGATTGAGCTCAGTTTGATGACAATGATTACGCACTATTTACTGTCTGACCCTCAATCGCTATTACAACAAGCTTTTATGAAAGATGGCGAGATCACTCTCAGACCATACATCTTGACAAACTTTCCACAGGCCAGTCACTGTATGTGGACGTCAATTTCAAAGAAAATTAAAAAATCAATGTTAAGGGGATCAAAAGTACAAAGAATTAATGAAATTGACTTGGAGGCATGTGGTCGAGTACAACTGTGTTGATTTCAGTCTTTCAGTTATCTTTCTTATGAAAACAACCGATGGTTTCGACATGTGGCTAGAAGGTCCCATACTTGTGGATATCATTAATGAACAACGAATAATAGTAAATTTTATTATGAGATCAAACAAAAGCATTCTCATTTCTTTTTCTAGCTGCTTTTTTTTCTCAAGTCAAATACTTAGTTATATGACAACTGATACTGTGATTACACCAGAAACATGAATGTTTGTAAATAGCATTTTATACATACTTAGCTACACTTAAAACACTTTTAGCATAAAATGTAGTTGAATAGAAGGTACGAAGTTTTTCCAGCTCTTTCGAACAGTCAACTGCTTCAGTCAAAATATCGTAACTGTAATATTTAACACAAGAAAATAAAATATATGTTTGCCTAATAAACTGTAACTGAATATATGTTTTCGTTTAATATATTAAATGTGAATGTAAAATAAATTGTGACTCAACTTCTAAATAATGCCTAATACTAGTTTCTACTTATTATCTATACGTATACAATATTTTTCTAAATATTCTTGTCTCATGACATACTGGAAAGAGGAGAGGTCACGCACAAGACAAAAATTACTTTGCTAGTCTCAGCACTCTGTGGCTTAGAAACCTCGATGTTTCTACTGAGCTCAGTAATTAACGAACAACAAACGTAAGATTAATTGAAAGATCACGAGGGAAGAAGAAAATATTCTGATACTTTTCACCTTGAATGATGCAGCAACCATTTTTATTCTTCTTGTTACCAAAGAACGAACCTTGAATGATTCAGAATATTATATACATTGTTTGTTTGTTTGAAATTAAGCACAAAGCTACACAATGAGCTATCTGTGCTCTACCTACCACGGGTATCGAAACCCGTATTCTGGCGTTGTAAGTCCGCAGGCATACCGCTGTGCCACTGGGGGCATATATATATATATATATATACAAACTTTTGTATCAACCCTCTATTCACCTGGATTTTTATGTCTTATACATTTTTATCACTTTTCTGTTTCACGCTTTTGTTATATTTGGAATATTATTTTATTCCTAATAACTTAACTCTATCCGCTCTTTACAGCAGTCTTAAGAAAATATCATTTGCCAATAAGCAAATAATTTTACTAGGCCAAGAGCACTCTTTAGCAGGAAAAGTATGAAATGAAACGCAAGCAATCCACACTCATAAACATTAAGTAGGAAATTAATTAAACAAAACACATCAGACATAATAAATGACTGGGGCCAAATGCACGGATGACAAAGTCATTATTATTCTTCACAACAAAAATGAGATTGTGTTATAAAATCCCATTTTCATAGAAAATAATTACATCTAAATTAATACTAAGAAAACGTTACCTTGTATAATTTCATTACATTTCGCCATTTATGTACATAATATCTGCTAACAATATTTATGCGGTGTGAAGATCTACCTCACCATGATGGTACAATAATAATGTTGAATAGTGGAAGCTTAAACTAAGCATAAAAACTGAATATTGTGAACTTAAACTTACTGAATTATATATACCACTAAACTCTTCCACATAAAATACTGAGTGCAAAACACAGATATTTCGCCAATTCCTTGCTACAAAATCCATCAATATTAGTAAAAATACTTATTCACCAATATAAACATATATATTTTAATAATTGTTAAAACATGGACAAATTTACATTGCTTGTAAAGCTTTAGGAAATGCAATTCCTTCAGGTTGATAAATGTTTCATTTGACCGTTTAGGTATAATATCAATCATGTGATTTAAGTATTTAATCATTAAATTTTTATAACAAGTACCAATTGACGACAATACACTCAAAATATAAGCAGTTTTATATATGTATACGTAGTGTCTGAAAATCTATGATCGATAAATCTTGGAGAAACGAATTCTGATACGCAGGAATCCCCATTAATTTTCCTAATTTGTTTACATTTAACTTCAAACGCAATGACGAAAGATTACACTATTCCCGGTTTTGTTACTCATGCTTCTGTTTCAAAACAAATGGTACAATCATAATTTCTGTCATAAAAATCACAAAATTGTTTCGGTATGTCATATACATTCATCAATAATGATTACACTACTCAACACCAAAGGTTTCAGCTAAACCAACTTCTGCTACTATTTTTGCAAACATGCTTGCCCTTTCAGCCGTGTGGGCGTTCATTATGTGACAGTCAATCCCACTATTCGTTGGTAAAAGAGTAGCCCAAGAGTTAGCGGTGGGTGGTGATGACTAGCTGCCTTTCCTCTATTCTTACTCTTCTAAATTAGGGACGGCTAGCTCTCGTATAGCTTTGCGCGAAATTCAAAACAAACAAACTGTTCTTGTAACATAACACTTTCGGATGGAAGGCTCGAACGAAATTGTTCCCAAGTTTTTTTTGTTTTTTTCTAGAACAATAGAATAATTACAATGTTATATAGGACGTTTAAACAAAATGTATTACGTTGTTTTAGTGGAAGAAAAAGAAGAACTATTAATATTCCCAAACACAATTATCGTATACTCCGTCTTCATACAAAAAGGTTCGACATTAAAATTGTTTCAATTTTTCTGCTGACCCATTCATTCTCTTTTACAATAATATCGCCTTTAAAATATGAAATATAATTTGGTGAGAACAATTAGCATACGTATCTGTTAAGTAAAGAATCTTTACAGTCATATAATACGTGATATTGTAGAGTTTATTGTTATGCTCCTCATTTGATAAAAATGTATCGTAAATTAAGAGCTGGTGTCAGGCTAGTGTTTTAATAAGAATATTGAAGGTTATACATGTTACTTAATGCTTTCTGAATTATTAAGAAGATGAAATGTCCATTATATACACTATGCTAGAAGAGAAAGAAAGGTTATTTGTAATTTATGACATAAATGCCCTTGAGCCAATCAGTATTTGTCGTAAAATAACATTTACTGTCAAACGTTAGACTTTCGATGCTCTTCAATTAAGGACAGCTATAGATAGGTTGAAATTGTTGTTTTTATTACAAATACGATATAAATATTTGAATAAAACGATGAAATACGACAGGTAGCCGTAAATTATTAAGAAATAAAATCACTAACGATAACCAGAAAAGACGTTGCCATATAACACATATTTAGGCGATATATATTACTTTTTTAGTTAATTCACTTGTTTTGGCCAGAATCTGTTTTCGATGTAACAAACTTGAATATTTACTTTATTATTTTGATAGAATAAATCATTTCTGAATATAGAAAATATTTCACTGTCATAGTTTTTTTCGTGAAAAAGTCGCGATGCAGGTGATAAAAGGTCATAAATATAACGTTTTGTACTCTTCAAAAAATATTACTTAGGTTTTTATTTTAAAAACATATTTGCAACAAAATATCGCCATCTTAACTTAAGCGTATCTCATACAAATAACTCAAAATAATATGATAAATAATCAATATAAATTATGTTCTTCTTTGTAATATTGAACATATAAATAAGTATGCTTTAAATATCAAGAAACCGAATCTTCATATCATGGATAAAATGACTGATTTAGAAATTAGTTTCTTCAAACTAATATCATTAGGCAGTTGCTTTCATGTTATAAGTTGTGACAGTAGAAAGACATTGTAACATAATTTTATCATATATGAAAAATTATATTTCTTCTCCCCATACAAAATAAAACTTTTGAAAACACTATAAACTTAGTAAAAAAAGTATAAAAAATATATTAAATAGCATTATTCCTATCAGACATTAGTTACTAAATTCTCTCTACTACAAAGTAAATCATTTTGGCCATTTCATTAAACATATGTTTTCTACAAATACATATAGATATATGAGTATTGTCGAAAAGTGTTTTTGAATTTCATGCAGTGTAACATATTCACAAACGGTCTGATTCTTACCTAAAAGAAGAGCAAATGCAGTGAGAATTCCTCCTATTAGCGACATATTTGGTTACATCATTTCACCTTCTGTTTTATGCTATGTTTCAGGTTTATTGTTATTTTCCTCTGGAAAAAGAATATGATTTGGTTTTCTGGTTCAGTCCAGTCTTTCTTTTATAGTCCTGCCAGTGGTATTTTCTTAGAGTGAAAGGCTTAACCTAAGAGGACCTCCTAGGAATATCCACTTAATGGTCTAAACTGCTATAGGTAAAAATATTGAGACAATTCTATTTTATGCAATATATGTATATAGCTTATTCTAATGAAATTAAACGAAACTTTTATTTAATTTTAATTCGACGTAGAATTTAATTTCGTATTATTTATTGTAGTTATAACAGTTCAATAACTATATTTATATTCACTCTTTAGAATTAACTAGATTATTCTACCAAGCTAGAAATTTACATTCCAATAAGAGACTCTCCACGACGTAACGCTGTTATCTCGATGTCTGCGGCCCGTCAGACTACCAAGCCGCCTGGACCAACTCCTACTATTATTGCGCCGTTAACTATCGATCCATTCGTTTGCACTCTGAACGAATACGCAGACGCAAAGAGACACACAAATGTTGTTTCTCCTATGTAGAGGGGTGGTACTCATGCGCTCTTAAATAACCGGTTCGTCGATTCCCAGATAACTCTCCTTATATCACTGTTTGTTATTCATTCGTGAGAAGAGTAAAATTGTAAAAATGAAGTTTTTTACAGGCCGTGGGATCCAGATATAAAATAAAACTAGAATACATACGAAATTTATCTTAATTACATTACATGTTCTTCGAAAGGTTAAAGCATGTTTTTCAACATTTTGTTTCTCGCTTCATTTATTTCGTTAGTTTTAATTTTACAACTTAAATGAAGAACCTGAATTAACTTTAACAATTCACTGATGAATTAATTCGTACATATACGGCAATCTATTTTAACGGGCTTATCCCGAGAAGTGAATTTAATTAATGTATCTTTCCATTAATTGGCTTACCTAAACACAACTCCTGATAATCTAATTAACATGAAAAATAATTATAGTAAAAATTTACCTCCCGATATTTTTACAGTGTAAAAAAGTTGTTGTTTTTTCTAAAAAAATGACAAACTAATTTATTCATAAAAGATAATTCAATTTGTAAACTGATGTGTAGAAAAGAAATTTCATAAACAATGTGAAGATATAGTAATTTATGATATTATTACAGAAGCCAAACGTATAGGAAGCTCTTTAAACACTTGTTTACAGTTAATTATCAACACTGAAAATACTGCTTCTTGAGATCAGCTATTCTTTATGTCTGATGCACTAAAAGCAAGTTATATTACCGAAAACAAGAGCTCACTTAGCCCTCTAACAATATTTCAACCAACTTATAAGCAGTATTTGGTTTAAAATTATGAAATTAAATAGACATCCGTTATTTGTCTCTTAAGAGAAAACGTTTTTAAGAACATGTACGGGCAGATTAGTTACGAATATCTTGACAACCACATTTATGGAGTACGTCGGAAAATACATGAAAATATAATAATAGGTATTTTTCATATGAATGACTTGTGAAGTGACAAAAATCCGTCTTAGAATCCAATGACCTTTGTTCAATGTTGTGTTATTCCGCAGTCTCCTAGCTCCAGTTTTTATATGTATTAAGCGAATTATTTGAAAGCTTTAAGAATTACAGTCTATATGTTTTGTGTTACTGGCAGTTTAAGTAACCACCAAAATCATATAGTTTCTTGTATGAGAAGTACTCTATAATAAAAAAGTAAAGAATACTTATAAGAATCGAGATATTACTATATTAATACAACACGGGTGGAGTAGATATGATTTATATGGAAAACCCTGGTTTTTTTCACATCAATTTCCTATAACCATAAACTTTGCTTTCTGTTCATTCAGCCTTTCACCATAAGTTTCCAGATCCACAAGCTCATCACGAATACTTCTCTAATAATAAACGATTATATCTGATTACAGTCCAATCTTAAAAGTGTGTTCCTTTTTTTATTTATTTACTTGCCTGATTGCAGTATGTGGTATTTCCTTAATGGACGCATCGATTTTGTCCAATAATCTATCTAATTTACGATCGTATGTATTCCACGAGATAAACAATGGGTAGATCTTGTCCAAAATTCGTTTACTAGAGTTTGATACACTGAAAGTAAGTGATTGCGATTTTGCATGATTTAGAAATACTGCTTTTAGAGATATATAAAATTGTATGGCATTAACTGATTAATCCATGAATACATATATATATATACAGCCTGGTTACAAGTAAATAAAAACCACCTTTTCAGAAAAAATGAAAATTTTCAGCCATATTCACATGAATTGATATATTTATAAATTAATTAATATCTAGTAGATCTTTC
>NW_013665629.1:1173899-1196783 GCF_000517525.1 Limulus polyphemus
TAGCTGCTCTGCAACGATAACCCAATCTGTGGAGAATTCGCTGAACAGATTTCGGGCTCATCCCACCAACTTTGGCCACTTCTGCAGTTGTTAATCTGGGATCCATTTCGATGATCCTCTTGACAGCCCTTTTTGTCCTCTCCGATGGACCAGGACGACCCGTACGCTGCTCAGTTGTTTCCTTGCCATGTTTCCTGAACTGCACGATGATTCTGTTGACTGTCAAAAGCGGGATTCCTAAATTCTGCGAAATTTGCCGCTGATTTATTCCACCATCTTGCTTGACCAACTATCCTTCCTCTAACAAAATCTGACATTTCGAGAGAACCTTGACTTCTATGCATGTTGTAGCACAAGATAATTAATGTGCGGGCCATTTTCATTTATATAGTGCTCTGTGAACACAAATTAGTTAGCATAAATCAGTTAAATGACGACAAATTAGGTGTCTATTTTCTTGTGACCACTCATTGTATATGTAAAACTCTTACGAGGATGGAGTTTTACTTTTCAGATATTGCACAGAGTTAACAATCACATTTATGTATATGACTATTTTTAAAGCCATTTGTTATTATTATAGAGTTACAGAATAATAAATAATCTGATTACAAAACGTAAAATAATGCGAAAAATAATCTCAACCGCTTTTGGTTATTTATTTGTCAAATGTAAAGTATGTATTTTCATATCTATGTATGCGTCTTGTATGATCACTGAAATTATATCAAAAACTGTGCGTATATCAGATACATTACATTAATGTTCACTATGTAGAAGCCCTGTGGAATAACGAAAAACATAGGTATTTACCAACGTTAGGACTCTCTTATCAGTACTTAAGGGCATATTCATTAATAAAAATATTCTCCTAGCTCAAAGGAACACATGCCCTCGTTCTTAAAATCTTTTGAAATATGTTTTCTTATGTATTATATATTATTTACGGTCCAGTTAATTACAATCAATGTGATTTTGTACACATCAGTTAATTATAATCATGTGTACTACATTATTACCAGAAACTCTCTTGCATAGTAAGTATGTTTTAAAATGGGCCTGGATATATTTTGGAGGCTTTGGTTTCTTTGGTTTTTTAGGACAAAAATGTGGTACTGGAGCATATCTCTTTGAGTTTTTCGCTTTCAGTTCATCTAACTTATAACAAAAATAGTGAAATAAAGTATTTGTTAATTATTAAATATTAAAATCAATATAATATATATATATTGGGAAAATACTATAAAAGATGAATGGTTAAACACTTCTAAACAAGTAAATTGTAACTGACTTTTACCTAGAAATTAAATCTAAAATTTACAAACATTACATGTGGCAAATAGGTAGCACACATGAAACCTTTAAAGTTCTATAGTTTGATATATAATGGTTTGCTTATAGCCAGTTTCTCTTTTTAAGATATCATTAATATACTACTTTTATGAAACCTTATAAAATTAGTGTGTGAATGTAATTTAACAGCTGCGTATTTAAGCCAATATTTATTGTGCACAATTAGGCCTACCTACATGTTAAAACAAATATTAGAGCAACCTCGGAAATTCATAAATTTGGTTTGTATGAGATCAGTTTTAGGATCTACCTTGATTTTTAGCGAATTGATTTCTTCTTTAGTTTTAGAATGATTTTTTAATATTGTGTTTGACTGTACCGTGCGTATAAGGTTTATCTCAAAATACTTTGCTTCAACGGTTCAGTGAGATTTAATAATGATGATGAAAATAATAAAATATATCAGAATGTAATAAATGACTTTTATGAAACTTTACAAGACATGTATTAACATTTTTTTTGTTGCAAATCCAATAGGTTATCTAGCTTATCTCTCTCTGTGGCTAACTTGTGTTCAGGGTTACTGATGAGAAGTGGAATTCTCCTAAACTAGTATAACCCAGTAAGACACGTTGATCCAAGTATAGATTGAACTGGACCTCCCTTTCAGACTTCGAGATTAAACAATTTTCGGAATATCAAGTTTATTTATTATCACAATAGGTTGTGCAAATATATATTCGATTTACTAAGCCTACAATGGTAATGAAGTTATACACAAAGGTGACTAGTTTCGTGTAATTGTGCAAATGTTTATGTTTAGTCGCTACTGGTCTTCATGTGGTATCTATAAGATTTTGATATTTTCAGAAGTTATTACGCAACCTCGAAGTGTCCCTGAGTTTTAGAAATCTTATGACATTATTAACACATTTTGCTGACAAGGTTAAATAGGTCACCTAATTAGGACTTTAAATAGTTAGATATATGAATGGTTACGCAGCACATTTTTACTTGACAATTTAAAAAGCGCGCTTTTAGCTGCGTTATTTTGTGTACTCATTATATCTAACAGTCTTATGTTTTATAAATCCGTATTAATATTCAAAAGTTATGATATTTATTTCAGCAGAATTTAATTTTTTTACCATAAGCAGCTGATTATCATAAAACAATATTTTCTGAATACCACGTCAGAGAATGAAGTGTCAAGGGTGATAAACCTTCATTGTAGGCGTCCACGCTCACACTTTCATTCATAACATGTCCATTTGTTGGAGCATACTGTACCGATGAGCTTCAGTACAACATTAAACCACATCACTAAAATTCACTAACTGGAAAAAAACAACAACAACAACAAAAAAACCCACAGTTTAACAAAAGCTTTGAATAAAACGTAATTCATAATATAAAAAAAAGGAAGGATCCACTGTTTTGTAAATATTTTGGCGATCATGCATGTCTAGTCATTCCTGCAAAAATAATGTTATACTTAATAAATTTCAAATTCTATAGGTAGATTTAAATATTAAAAACCGGAGTATATTATCGTTTATATCAATATTGTAGTATTTATGTCTCCTATATTGTGAGACAGGCGAAATTTTATCACGAATATGCTAAAGGATGAAAATATTTTAAACAAATAATGTGTGGATATGTATTTATGCATACTGCTTTACTAGAATGGTTGGTGATATACAACTGTATTCAGCATAAATCTTTAAAGAACGAAATCAAGTATTTGTCAACATTATAAATTTAACCCTTGTTGTTTACTGATGGAAATAGTTGTCTTAATTCATAGAACTGTTATTAGCATTTTCAACCTGAACGTCTTATACGCAGGTGGACTAAAAGGACGATTCACATATCATTAGGATTTAGTTTTAACTGTCACTAATTTTGAATTACTGACGAGAGGAAGAGCAGCCAATCAGCTGCACAAGTCTCCACAAGGCTTTGTCCGGCTCCTATAAGTAAATAACAGGCTTGACTGTCATCCCTATAAAGCTTCTACAGCTGAAACTGTGGAGCATGTTCAGTGGCGTACTTAACCCAGAGGTTAGCATAACTCCATCGTGTTATTGAAACTTATACATTTATATTTTGTTTGCTTTGCAATGGCTCAGCGGTAAGCTTCAAGGCTTTTACCGCTAAAATAGAGGATTCGGCACATGCGCAGATAGCCCGTTATTCAGTCTTGTGCCTAGAAACAAATAAACGAAACAGTATACTGTGCCATTAGATTGTGGCTGGGTATATAACCTGATTAATATTATATGTTGTAGCCTTTCCTTTTTTTAGCTTTAAAATAATTTGAATTTTTGGGAGCATTTTTCTTTCTTTTTTAGAGTGTATTTTTCAATTACGTTTTTCAATGTTCATCCGTATTTAGGATGTGTTTGAATATATCCACCACAAAACTAGTGTTTAACATTGATAAAACTGTCAATTCTAGGATTTTGAATTATTTAAGCGTTTTCACTACCGAAGATAACATGACTGAACTTTTTCGGTACTGTGTCTAGAATATGTGTGTGTATTATCAAGTATCTTTAACTAAAATAAATGATATACGTTTATAAGTTTGTGTAGTTTATGTTTCAAATATTATATTTATTCAAAGTAGAAGCTGTTTCGAGGTTGCTTGTCACATGATCGTAGTTACGTTGCACTTATAATTCTATTTATTCTTATTAGATATCGTGTTTTTGCAGCTTTGGTGTCGATAATTAATCCTTTTGTTTTATTGAACTTTCTAAAATTTCGAGAAGGTTTATTGTTTTAATTAAGTTACTTGTACGCTTAAAGATATGCCACTTTTGGAGGTATCTAAGTGATAATGTTTAAAACATTCAACAAACTGACTTAAGGAACCATGCTCGATCTGGCATGGCCTGGTGGTTAGGGCACTCGACTCGCAATCTGCGAGTTGTGTGTTTGATTCCCATCACCAAACATGATCTCCATTTCAGCCACGGGGTGTTATAATGTGACGGTCAATACCACTATTTGTTGGTAAAAGAGTAGCCCAAGAATTGGAGGTTGGTGGTTTTGACTAGCTGTCTTTCTTCTCGTGTACCACTTCTAAATTATGGACGGCTAGAGCAGATAGCCCTAGAGCAGTTCTGCGTGAAATTCAAACCAAATAAACAAAATCAAACATGCTTCTTATGCGATTTAGAATTTTGTAACGTTACATATTTCTATAATGCAATAAACATTTTTCATTTATTAAGATTCCAGTGATTTGTATGTATTAACATAAAATAAATAAAATATTACTTTAAATATTCTTTTATTATATTTTACTATTAAAATAAGGTTTAGAATAATATAATCACTGCTTAAAATGTAAAGATTATTCCGATATGGAAACATTAAAGCTCTACCAGTTTTTTTCGTTATATAAGAAATTATATCGGTAGAATAGCTGTTATTGAAATATGACTTACATCTATGTTAATGTATTTCCGTTTTTCAAAATTAGACTTGAATGTCATTTGTCAAGGAAAGGAGAATCAACTAAAGCCTTCTTTTAAATTATAAAAATATACTTGTATGGCTTTCAGAAGATAGGTTAGATGATACAGTTTTTAAATTTCAAACTATTCTTCTTTTTTTTTATTGCCTGTGAGTGGTTCAGCGGGAAATATCTGGACTTTTGACACAAAAAATCGAGTTTTGATAACCATGGTGGGCATCGCACAAATAGCCTATTCTGTAACTTTATGCTTAATAACAAACAAGACACATCTTTACACATAAATAAATACATTTATACGGTTATGCAAAAATTTATGAAAAGCAAAAAAAAAAAATAACGTTTAAAATATTGAAAAGTAAGAAACACCTGACATTTTAATATTGTTGCGCTATAAAAATATTACTTCTTAGACGGAAAGAAGTAAAATTTCATACTATCACGTAAAAAGAACTATTTTTTTCTACTTATAATGTCTAAGCTATACTGTTCACTAACTTTTCTTCACTTTTTTTTTACTTTGTATTTTAAACATTTCAGACATATTTTATATCTTGGTGGGAGAACGCAAGGAATTCATATTAATAATTGTTTTAGTCATTTTTTAAGACCTATTACATCATTGATGAATATATTAAAATTTCAAAAAGATACTCACTTGTAAGGAACCTATAGGTAGACCCAAATAATATCGTTAATGAACAAACTAGGTATGTCAAATGTTTAGGAGTCATTACTCATCATAAAATAAATTGAAAACACTATATAAGCATGATTAGTTTTAAGTATTATCAAAAGCTGCCAATATTATATAAAAATTGAGGTATTATGTTATGTCTGAAATTTACAGGTGGTTTATTATGCACTTGTCTATCTTTATATTAATTATGCAATTATGAGTTGGTGGCTCCTAATGTAACAGAGCTAAATCCAATCAATATTGTTCATAATATACTTATAATACATATAAACGTTGGATCAAGCGTGGACCAGGTAACATCATTCTATTTTACTTCAAATACTCTAAACATAAGTTGTGTTTTTTATAGAATTAGCAACATTTATATAGACATTTAACAAAACAAATGTTACTTCTAATTTAACAAACTTATTTTTACGAAAATAAGGGACGTTCGTACTCTTGATACCAATTTAACTGCTTCCATTGACTTTTATATTCGTTGATGTCTTACTTCTTTAAGTCAAAGGTCAGTTAAATTTACAGAAGTTAAATTATGGTCTGAGATAAGTAGTAATTTAAAAGCGCTTATTTTTTCTATAATTTAGAAATGCTTTTAAGATCTTACTTCATAAAGCTTATGAAGTCAAAATATGTTAATATATGTTTATTAAACTATTATTTTGTCTTCTGTATATGTATCATTCAAGTTCATGTTGAGTTCAGTTAAAATGAAACATCATAAGAGCGGTTAACTAGATGATAAATTGGTGTATTTGCCATTGTGAATTTAAAATAATGATTGTTAGTCATTACATTCATTTTGTAAATTTCTTATGAATTCAAATAAAAATGCCGTTGTTATAGTCGTGTTTATAGAATTTTTCCTTGTCTCATTTAAATCGATAAATTGGAACATTTTACAAATGTTACAAATAACCCTTCCATGGCTCAGCGGTAAGTCTGAGGGCTTATAACGCTAAAAATTTGGGGTTACAATACTGCAAAGAACAGAGTTCAGATAGCCTATTGTTGTGTTTAACAACAAACATATAAAAATTAACTTCTTTTAAAAATAAATGATGCTTTTAGTCGTTAAAGCATATCTTATATTGGACTACTAATTTATTATTGTTTTTCATGGAAAAAAAATTATAGCAATTTTAGCAATTTTCTTTTACTTAACCTACTGTCAGAGGATTTGACTGATCTGTTTCTTCTCTACTCTTCGACCAAGAGAAATGAAGATGAATGCCTTACTTGTTGAAGTTCTCAGACATGCTGTTCTTTTTCTAATTCTTAGTTATTTCTCTCTAAGTGAATAGAAGTCACAAAAAGATAATATTTTAATTATAATTATGAAACAGACATATTGACCAAGACCCAAAGCTCGTTTCCCAAAAGATATTTATTAATAAATATAATATTTTTGGTTTTTACCGTTTTAATATGTAACATCGCGCATTCTGGTGCTCCTTTTTTGTATCGTAGAAAAGGCTCGACTTTAAAAGGTTTCGTAAAATTGGAGGAAAATACAAATGCGGTTTAAATTGTAGCTTCATTCATCAAAAGACATCAATTTTTGTGTCAAAACAAATCTAGGGCCGTGGCATTTTGGATAATAATTCTAATTACTATTATTGACTTAACTACCTCTTGGATGAACTGATTATTCAATGAGATACATAAAACCCCTTATCTGAGAAATTACGTAGGACGTTATAAAATGAATAATGTTGTTCCAAACAAGTCAATAACGTATATCACACTGAGGAAGGAAATATAAGGCTTCCAGAGATTATGTCTTTCATATGCAAGTTTTATCAAAGCAGAAAGGTTGTACGACTACTGGTAAAGTAATTTAAGCCATTTTGTAGCCGCATTGTAAAACACATTTTAATAGTCGAAATATTCTCTAATTTGAAAATTTTAGTTTTTTGTAGCGGTATGGCGTATGCTGCAACTTATCGTTTAGAAGAATATTCAACAGGTAAAAAATACTTAACATTTTGAGATTGATCATAGTATAAAACTAATACTTTTTCTGAGATGGGAAAAGTAAGATTTCAAAAGTTATGTTTAGCGGACAAATTAAAATTCGATGTCTGTGTGTGTTTTAAAATACTATTTTTTTATATTTATTATATCTAAGCTATACTATTCACTGTATTTTCATCAGGTTTTCTTTTGTATTTTCAACTTTCCAGGTATGTTTTTATATTTTTCATAGTTAGGAAGAGAACACAAGTAATTCAGATTAATAAATTTTTCTTTACTTACCTTACTGCCTATTACGTCATCGATGAACATACAGAACTTTAGAAAGGAGAATCACTTCTTAGAAACCGCTTAGGAATGCCTAAGAGCTGAAATGGAAAACTTATGCTACATGCCAATATTAACCATCATGCTATGCAACGTTGATGTGGTAAATAATGATTTGATTTTACTGAGCTTTCCAAAATTTCTAAATGATTTATTATATTAGATGAGTTGTTTGTACACTTATAGAAGTGGAGGTATATGTGCTGTTAATATTAAAAATAACATATTCATACAGTCGTAAACTTTCTTTTAAACTCGCTTAAGTTTACTGCCTCCATAACATCCGACGACAACCCATTCCAAAAGCTAACTATCCTGAAAAATAAAGCTGTCTTAGCTGAAGATGACTCCTACCTTGCCAAAATTTATGTTTCTGTCCCTTAGTCTTACTATTCTCGCCGTTAGATATGAAAAAAGATGATGCATCAACACTATGAATTCAATTTAGAATCTTAAACACTTCAATCAGATCTCCTCTAACTCTTCTTTTTTTCAAGAGAAAACCATTTCAGTGATCTTAATCTCTCTTCTTATGACAATCCCTTCATCCCAGGCACCATTCTAATAACCCTTCTTTGAACCCTTTCCAACAATTCAATGTCCTCCCTAAGGTAAGGAGCCCAAGACTGAACCCAATACTCCAAATGTGACCTAACCAATGACCTATACAATGAAAATATAACGTCTTTAGACCTATATTCAATATTTCTGTAGATGCAACCTAAAATCCTATTTGCCATACCACTAGCAACAGCACACTGCTTGGATGGCTTAAGAGACTGATCAACCATTATACTAAGATCTCTTTCTTTCTTAACACTGTTAAGGTTATCTCCGTCAAATTTTATTTATAATTCAAATTATGATAACTCACATGCATTATCTTGCATTTATTATAATTAAAAGCCATCTGCCATTTATTTTTCCAAGCATTATCCTCTACATAGCTAGCAACACTCAAGACCTTAATATCATCATCAAAGTTAAGTAATTTATTGATTATTCCTTCATCTATGTCATTGATGTAAATCAAAAAGAGCAAAGGTCTTAAGACTGATCCCTGAATTGTGTCATTAACCCAGTTTGACTGAACTCCATTTATAACAACCCTCTGCTTTCTTCCCTCCAATCACTCTTCTATCTAATTATCTAACTTTTATCACCCATTATTTTTATGTGACACCTTGTCAAATGCTTTCAGAAAATCCGAATATACCAAATCTACACCCTTGCCCTCATCCACATAAGCAGTAACATTTTCAAAGAATGTCAAACGATTTGTTAGGCAAGAGTTTCCTTTGTTAAATGACTTTGCAAAACATCTTTTATCAGATTTTCCATGACTTTTCCCACAACTGATATAAGACTAATAGGTCTATAATTACTGGGACACTATTTATTACTTTCCTTGGAACAAGAAGTGACATTAGCTAACTACCAATCATTTGGCACCTGCACACTATTCCAAGACTTAAGAAAATAGTAGCAAGTGGCTCACATATATAATCCTTAACCACCATCGAAATCCTTGGGGAAATATTATCTGGCCCAGGAGCCTTATCGTTCTTCAAACTTCCCATTTGCTCTTAATAACATGCTCAGAATTAATGCAATTATCTTGTTCGACCTTGTTTCCATCTATCAACTGTTCAAGATGAGGAATATTGCTTAAATCTTCATTAGTAAAAACTGAAGAAAAGGCAGAATTTAATAACCTATTATATATTTAACACCACACTCTTTATTATTGAAAAGGCGTTCACACTATGACACTTGTTATCACACTGATGTTTATCATAATCATTTTTTTAAATATTTTCTATATATATCACGCATTTATTCTGAAGATAAACGACAACTTATTGTAACCAAATATACTAGCTCCCAGAGATTAATGGTTACACAAATATAAAATAAACAAAAATTTCCGCAAATACACACTGCTAAAATTTAGCTCTGCTATTCACCATGGTGTGTTTCAGATGTACAATTAATTGGAACTATATAAATTCATTAGAGCACATACAAAACTGTACCAGTGTACATCCTTTATTTATACACATATATATATTATGCATTTAATACATGTCTAAACATGTACACGTAATCTTTGTACACATACAATTAGGTACACTCGCTATTTGCACCTCTCAAGATTCGCTATGCTTGGCAGAATTTGGTTAAACCCATAAATCATGTTAACATACTGATGTAAACATCAGTTGACCTACATGTTCGTGAAACTATACTATATAAATACAATGTAATTTTCATAAGAATAGATGAAAAAATATTAAAACATAATGCACTTATAACGTTCTTATGTTTATGCCATAATTTGTCTCATAAAACATCTATAAAAAAGAATAAGGAAGATTGTAAAAAATTTGGCAATACAAACATGAGACCTATCTACTGTGGTTAACAACACTTCTAACGAGAAAGAAGCAACCAGTTAGATACTGGAAACCAGTAAAAGAGAGAAAGTATTAGATAGTCATAATAATAACTTATCTTAGTAGGCACTAACCTAAGAACTAGATCCAATACATTATAATATTTTGTTATTAAGAAACAAACACCTGTAAGATTGATTGAAAAATAAAATTGATTGGTGAAGGATTTTCTCTTCTTTAGAACACCAAGACGATATCCTGAACGTTACAGAATACCAAAGACGCACTTTGACCAAAACGTTCTAATAGATAATATTGATAACTCTTCTATAGTGATGCTTTTTACTAGATGAGAACAAGAAACCTTGAAACTTTTCGATGTTTTGAATTTCTCATTTTCGTTAAGGGTTACTTTGTAGTAAGCAGGGATTTTATTTTCATCATGTGTTAACCTTTAAAGAAGATTGATACTTCAAATACAGGTTATGACTTTTCAGATTAATTCCACATTCTACCATAAAAGGTAAAAAATTAAGATGCTGAAAGATTTATAAAATACGAATAGGCATGGAATGAAGCTATGGAAAACTGCACATAAATACAATACGCAAATTTTCATTCTTTTTATTATCGCTGTAAATGTAAAATGAGTTGATTATATATTTTTCACGTCAATGACATTCCACTGTAAACAAAAGAAAATATGTAAAATTATTATCAAGTTTAAAGAATTGAGTAATCAGAATCATCTTGTAATGTTAAAAACAGGATTTCTTTGAAAAATGTATCACATAACTCGAACATTTTAAAAGCGACTCACATGTATTTGCAAAGAGTTCTCGCCTTATGTCCACATTCATTTACTGAGGGTTAATCGTACCTTATAAGAACGACATTCACGGTTCCATACTGTTCCTAAACATACTTACTCAATCGTTGACCATAATTACGAGCTATAGTCCAACACCATAACTTCCATTATAACAAGCCTCTGTGAAAGATAGCGAGGTTAATCTTAGACCCCACATCTTGGTAAATATTCTACAGACACTCGTTTGTACAAAAGATTTCAACACCATTTTTAAGCAAACTAAAGGTACGAAAGGCTATTGGAGCTACACTGGGATGGGACTTCACAGGTATGTTATGAAATTGCTGTGACAGTTTTGTTCTTATGTGCGAATTTTCTGTTTCCACGGATAACAATAAGTGTTACCTTCTTCGAAATATTGTATCTTTCTGATGTATGTCGTTAAAAACTAAACTACGTACTCGACTGGAATATCCTCGTATGGAATAGTTTGAATGTAAGTTTCATCTTCCAGTTGCTTGAAATATGTAACGGTTGAACGAATATTTTATGGAAGCAATTTGTACACGTGAACTGTGACACTTTTACAGAAGGAAACCCTTCTTGATGACACTCATACTATTGACTAGGGCACGTGGATGGCTTTTGTCAATGACCTTTGTGTTTGTGGATTCTCACCTGTTACTGGACATTGAGCTTTGCTTACAACGGCTGGCGAACGACTTGTTGTATGTCTATTGACAGATACTCCTAATGTCCAAAGTTGACCCATATTCCTTTGTTTTCTAATGCCTTTAAGTATAAAGGAAACACTCGTCTTGGAAATTATAAATCCCCGATTTAAATATATTTTTATTATCTGAGTGTATGAATATTCTGCATCGGAAAGGACTGTTACATACCCTTTCCAAAAGTGATATATTTGTTTCTTTGGTGACATCATACTAACAACGGACACCAAAAAAATATTTCAAAATGTAGTTCTTATACATTTAATTCTACCACAACTTTATATCGGCCGTGGTTGTCACACGACTTGCATATACAAAATCCTTTTATCATAAGTTATTAAACCATGTATATAAACATTTTTTCAAAAAATATGCTTTTCAGTATATATAGTTAACGATTATAACATACATGAATTTAACGTATATTATTCTCTCAGCAATTACATTTTTTGTAGAACTAATTGTAACAGCTACCGAAGCACAATTAAAATTGATGGCATTATGATGATTATTATTTTCACGTTAGCCCTTTATTCGAAGAATATAAGAGATTATTCATTAACAGGTGAATCAAAACGCTGTAAATACTAAACAATATCCAGATAATTATTTTACTTATTTTACAGTTTTATAGTCTTTATTGGTTTATTATTGTTATAATAACAGATAATACTAAGCCTTAAACATCCCTGCCAATTCGTTCATGCTAAGTGTTCATGAGCATGTTTTTTAACACCTTTTATCGCCAGTTAGCTTTTTCACAATATGAACCAAGGATATTTATCGGTGAATAAAGTAAATGTGAAAATCCAGCATAAATGTGGTTTATAGGCATAATGTAATGACTAAAACCGCTTCTCAACTGTTTTAAGCATATTTTACAACCATGCTTACATATGTGTTACGAATATATTAAGTAACCTAAATATATATTCTAAAACAAAATGTAATTCGGTTTAATCATGCATAACTTCCGTTGTCCTTTCCTTGAAGTTTTCAGATATTTTTGATTTAAAGTTAGCGTAACTATAAATATCATGTATATTAATTACATTTGGTGGTTTTCATTGCTTCGACTGATTTTGGGGTTTCCTTCCGCAATACACTTACTTAATTCACACATTTTGTGTTATTTTAAGTAAAGAAACTAAGTACTAAGAGTAGCAGAATTTATAAAATCGATGGTGAGACTACAAATGTTAAAGGTTTAATTCTTTTTATTGTTTATTAACATATTTTGATTTAGTATAATAGAAATTAAAGAATGGGTAATTTGACGACGATAGGTAGATATACGTGTGTTTAGTCTGTCTTTAATTTCAACCTCGCAAAGTATCATTGAAATAAGTGATAATGACATATGCTGATCGTCGATTTTTTTTTGTATATTTTGGAAATAAGCTAACCAAAAGTGAACGAAATGTTAAAAGTTACAAACAAAAGCGACATCATTGCCAACACAATAATAAA
Organism: Limulus polyphemus; assembly: GCF_000517525.1. Lineage (NCBI taxonomy): Eukaryota > Metazoa > Arthropoda > Merostomata > Xiphosura > Limulidae > Limulus > Limulus polyphemus. The sequence goes on from NW_013665629.1 coordinate 1,187,095, forward strand.
AACTCGTTTTTGCCTATACTTTTTTCTCCTCTGTTGAACACTTATGAATCTTATCATTGCAGCAAGCAAATGTGATTTTGTTGTGCAATGGAACTGTCGTCTTAAAGGTAGATTCTCCTATAACAACCATTCCTCGTCGTTTTTGTTATGGTTGGAAGATGCTATGTTATTCTATTCTATGAGAAACAGAGAAAAGTATTGAAATTTGAGCGTTTGCCCATTTACTTCTTTCTCCACTACATGGAAAATGACATAAATATCATCAGAATGCCTAGTTGGAAATTTTAATGAATATGTTCCTTATTTGTTGGACCTAGGAATGTCCTGAGACTTGGTGAAAAACCTTTTAAAATATGTTCGGCTTAAGCAAGGCAGCTTGAGATCTAATGAAATTCATCTCATCTAAAGAAACTGGCGTTTTGATGAAAGCTGATTTATGATAATAAAGTGTTAAATCACTCACAAATTTCTCCTTTGTTAAATCTGACTCAAAATTTTTACTTCTATAAAACGAAATACACAGGTTGAGTACCTTATATTACAGCGCGTTTGAATATGTACATCAGCAGGTCACGTGACAACCATATCTGATATCAGGTTGCAGTTTCACAGAATTTATCAAAACTACATTTTGATGTTGTTTTGATAATGTGATACCACCTAAAATTGATCGCTTTTGTGAAGGGTATGTAACAATCTTTTCCAATGCAATATACTTATACAATCAGATCATAAACATGTATTTTGATTTGGGTTTATCTAAATTAATATGGATCGACTTTGGATGTTAAGATCATTCAGAAATAGACTTGCAACTCGTGGGAGTAAAGTGTGGCGTCTTGTAACAGGTAACCCATGAACTCAAAGATCAGTAGTTGAAGTCGTTAACTTGCCCCAGGCAACACTACTTAACGTAATGAAGATAAATACCCGTAGGGAAAATTAAGCCATTTGGGTATGCATTCACCAAGTTAAAGCTTCCAATCATACCCCCCCCCCCACTCAACTGTTGCATATCTCAAGCAGCTGGAGAATGAAACTGGTATTCATGTTATCCCATATTAAGACATATCGGTGAAGCTGCTGGACACAGTGCCTTTGGATTTTTATGTGTTCGGACTGTTTAAACGGGCGTTAGGAAATCGTTATCCTCTTATAGTAGATGTATTATGGAAAATATGCAGGGAAGAGTGTTTTGTTTTAACACGAAAACTTTAAACGGAGACCTATTCAAGTACTTTACACTTAGAAGACCATTTTCAATTTAAGTCCAAGCACTTATGTTGACGTATGTGAAAAGTTAAAAATCTGCCTACTATAGAGCTATTGAAACGTGTGTTGTTTTTTTAAGGAGATCAACATTGGGTGTATGATATAATGAAAATCAAATCGACTGGACTCAGATCTTAATATATATATATATATACAACAAAAAATTAACTAGATTGTTGATTTTTTTATTGCTTTGTGAAGACGATACAACATTTTAAAATTCAATTTAAACGTAGTTAATAGTTTTGTTTTCACATGCATTCTAACCGCAAGAGATTATTTTTAAAGCAGCTTCGATATTGGTATTCATTATTGTTATATACTGGAGTTGAGTTTAATATTCAAGTTAGTTATAATAGTTTTTCTACGTAATTCAGACTACAATTTCACTTCAGTATTGCATATGAATATTAATTATAGATTTTCAACCACAATATTACTGATTTTGAAAAATGAAAATAATTAAAAATTAAAAGAGGTCGTCCTACTTTTTATGTATTTTATACTTCATTCTGGCTTGAATGTTTAGTCGTGATTTTGCAAATAAACTCACACACACAGAGAGAAGATACCGCAGCTGTTGCATTTGTCTAAATCATTGATAATTATCATTTAATATTTACTGCAATTAAAATTTCTAGATGGCGCTTGTTTTAGATATTCTGAATGCATTCGAGCTTCACACAAAATACCAATATACTATAATTTACTTGAAAACCATAATATTTCATTGCATGTTACAAATGATACAAAACTGATAATTTATAATACATAAAAGCGAAATATATTAGAAAGATTCGTACACTAGGATACGTTTTCACGATGAAAAAAAATTGTATATAAAATTAACCAACTTTTGATTGACAGACTAATCCATGAATTATTCAGAAATTGAAGAGCATTTTTTTTAAATATCAGAATGGTATTTAAGGAACAATACCCTCGCCCTGAAAACAATTCCTATAACATTTATTCAATTTACTAGAACACTAAAATGTTTAATGTCTTCCTTGTTAGGTTCTCATTTTAAGAATCTCATGCTGTCAACGTGCAGGAAATCGCAAGATATGAACCTTCTATAGTTCTCACTTTTATAAATGAGAAATTTAAGCAGCAAGAAGTTTATTTTGTCAATAAATACCAACTTATATTCACTTAAATAAGTGATAGGTTGAATATTGTGAATAGTTCATTTCGATGGAAAATATTACCAAATAATTAAACATTGTGAAGTAATTGAAACATAATCACATACAAGTTACAACATACGTATTATCAAATATTGTTAAGGAACCGAAACACATCACAGTTAAAATACACCTCGAATATTGTCGAGAAACCAAGGAACTGGGGCAATAGTTTATTTATATAATCTGGTAACACCCAGCGATATTTTCGTTATAAATTCCTAAACATTGGTTTCCTGTGAGAGTTCGTTCTTCATACATAAGTTTCACACATAGATTTAACTTTCGGTATTATAAGAAAACAAAAAGGAAGAAGGTTCATTTTGTAAACAAAATTAAGAAGCAGTATTTAAATCAAGAAGTGGTGATAGTAATCTCGAATCATAATAGTCCGAGAATAGAAAAAAGAAAAAGTTAAATTAAAAATTAAAAATCTCGACACAATCTTTGGGTATAGAAATGATTCCTATTAAAAATATAATTTTTTATTTAAGTAAAACACGTAATTAAACTAAAACATAACACCAGTATAATATCTTCTATTAACCCATATTTTCCTCCTAAACCGAAGTTGTACCATTCATTAAAACGTGTTCTTATTCAGATAAGTTGTTCGTTAGTCACAAGTAAAATTTGTACATAGAAGTTTAAAAACAAAAAGTAAATAAATAAATTAGTGATCTGAATTACTAAGTCTGAAAATGACGAACAAATAGAGCAATTTTAATAGTTGATATTAACATTCATCAAAAAAATAATTTTGATAAATAACTGTATTACTTAGTTATCCTAATTTTATTCACATATTAATACGCCAAGTTTTCATTAGTCAAAGTTTCGCTATTCTTGATTTAAGTTTTCTCAGACATATAGCACACTTGACTTGTTTATAATCAACATACCTATATAACTATTATCACAGTTAGTAATCTATAAGATTACCTAAGAGTAATTATTAATTAGTAAAATTTTATTTGTTTATAGTTAGATACTACATTTCGGTTGCTAATCTGCTGTCAGGAATCCCAGCAATTACCAACACAGAAAATAGTCCATCTGAGAACTTCATTGAAGACGGTAATAGATTAGCAACCTAAAAGAAAGCTAAAATCTAGCAATAACTAGTTTCGAATTATAAAAAAAGAAGTTAATACTTAATAATTACATTTAGGTGATCATATGATCACCATTCATATCAACGAGTAACATCCTAATACAAAACCTTACCTACGATTAGTACCTAAATAATTTGCTTTAAGCAACATTGTTATAAATATACAATAAATAGCGACCTAACAAACATGGTTAGTTTAACATAAGGTCCAACTCAGTCTGAGTTCTTTAAAAAAATCATTACACATAATTTTCCAGACAACAATATTCATTAAAAAACAAAACAGAGATAAACACAATACTCAACAAAGGCAAGTGTTTGCAGAGTATTCTCTGAAACGGCAAGAAGACAAAGAAATGTGAAAATAAACATTTATGGATTCTCTCGCACTGGTTTAGTGTGACTCCCCCCTTGTAACTTGAAAGAAAAATAAATTAAACTATGAAAATTAAATCGCAAAGTGTTAAAGTCTGAATGTCCATTAAAGTTCGCAAAAGCTTAACAATTTGTAAAATTATCGTAAATATCTGTTTAACAGTAGACGCCCCCAGCGGACTTACAATGCTCGAAACCGGGTTTCGATACCCGTAGTGGGCAGAACACAGATAGCCCATTGTGTAACTTTGTGCTTAACTTCAAAACAAACAAACGAATTAACAGTGGAGAGCCTGGTCTTAAATATCAGAATACAACAATATTGACAAAGCCAGGCTGCTCACTGTACGCACTTCTTACACGTGACGATTGAAAATGAATGCAGAAAAGCTCCCAGCCATTATACGATTCACTAACACAAAAGACAGCTGTCTATTTCAAGACATCACAAGTAAAGCACATATATTTTTCCTGCAAGAAAACACTCTTAATGATGAATTAGTGGATTTATTCCTGTGCATAGATAAACTAAGTAAAAGTTAGGTTATTTACTTGAGAGGCTTTCTTCATCTAGCTTGCACTAAAAATATATTAATAATTAACTAAAGAGGTACTAAACATCTGATTCCATCCTGTACCACATAAGTCAGATATTATAACTATTTACTCCCTAGGGAATGGGTTTGTTCTCTTGTAGAACTCCAGATTTTATAGCTGGCGGACCAGGTTCGAATCTGAGTGATAACATAGAATATTTCCCGCACTTTAAACTGCAGGTACATTATAACAGTGACAAGAAATATCTTAGCCTGTATGATATATGGTAGGGTGCTGCTGCTTGACTGCTTTTCCTCTGGTAAGTAGCTCAAAGTTATGGATGGCAGCAAATAGTTTTGTAGATTTTTCCATATATACAAAATACAAATACAAATTTAGTTATGACTTTGGTTTCCAAAAGCTATGAAAAGCTCATACAAAAAACAAGTATGTTAGCTTCCCATGGCGATCTTTTTCCCAGTGGATAAAAACTACCTAAATAAATCTATTTTAAAAACCTATAGAGCTTAAAAATAACGAAATAAGTTACAGCAATAATGTACAAAACGGACATGCTTATTTAGTTTAATATTATGTAGTACATCATCTATAATAATAAAAGAGCCTGTCTGTGCGTGTGTGTGACCGACATAACCCCAAGAGAGACCTGAAACTTTGCACGCATACTAAGGGGATTCTGAGGGTGTGACCTGGATATTATTTTATAGATATGAATCAAAAAATCTTGGCCAATTCTTTTTCCCTTATAGCTCCATAATTATGCTTCCCGAAGATATATAGAAAAGTGTCTTTTTTTTTCTAATTCTCACTTACTGAATGAAGAATATGTTAAGATTTTCTGCCAATTACTCTTTTTAACACAAACACGGGAAGAAAAATTCAAATCTGAAAATTAAAAAAAAATTAATTGAAGTAACATCGGAAATATTGGAGTATTCAGAAAATGAAAAGAATGCAAATAAAAATAAAAATAAAGGAAAAACACGAATCTGAGAAGCTAACTTAAAAATATTTGCTTTTAAAAGAGTTGAATTGAATTAAGTTCGGGAAATGCCAACAGACAAATCAGTTAAAGATTTGGTGCATTTGAGTAGCTATATAAGTACTTAAGATAATGGAAACGCTTGACTGATTCTTAGAGACCTCTGTGAATCATGAGGGGACCTTAGAATCCTGCAGCGCAACGTCGGTATTTTATGCTAATCTTAAGTAAGACTTGAAGTAACCAATTGCCTCGAACTATAACGCAGTTCAAATTTTTTTGTTTATAAAATATGTGCAAATGAATGAGTAAATTATGCAATTGTCACCATTTTTACTCAAAATAATGAGTTTGCATGAAAATTTTACCACTAAAAGCGATCTGAGTATAAGCAGTCTTATGTAATTATTTTTTGCTTTGTATTCCGTTTAATTAGAGTAGCTTTTTACCTGTAATATGATGTTTAAGCGAAAACAAACAATCGTTATGGTACGTTCTATATTGAAACTACGTTAAAGAATTATCTTTGTCTCGTTCATTTAATGTTTCGCTAACTTTAAATTATGGGCTTATGAGTGCCATAACCAAATATTATTTATTTTGGTATAATATCCCAGTTTCCTGTTTATTAGGCATTTATCTATAATATTTCACCCTATTATCCCTGTAAAGTGTGAAGTAAATATTTTGAAGACCTTCTTCAAACACGTCGCTTTTAATGTCCACGTTTTCTGTGTCTTTTTAATTCCATGATTCAAACTTTCCATGAGATAAAAAAAATAATCAAAGAATGCAGAAAACGTATGTATTTGTATTTATGGCTCAAGTACTGAGGTTATCTGCTGCCGTCTTTAATTATGAAAGTAGCCAGTTAACAGCACCATCCATGATAAAGGATTGATTGTCACTCTTATAACATACATACAGTATAAGGTATGGGGGATATTTTGTTGTATAGCACAAATTTGCTTCCGTTTGGACAGCTCCAAAATCCAGAGCTCTACCACAGGGCCAATCTGAACCCTGACCAAAAGTAAACTCTTCTTAGGATTAGGCATCTTGTGTGAATACTGGCGGTTTTTATTTGCTGTCTAATAAGATCCATTGAATAATAGGATTACTATTGTTAAAACTATCTTATTAAAAATATTTATGTTCTTACCAATGAGCAAAGATCCTTAGTATATTTTCCATGCATTCGTTTATACACACACACACAAAAGAATAAAGAACAGATTCGCTTATGAATGTAGAATGTTATGGATGAATACAGAAACAGTAATAGAACATTACACTTACCTTTGGAAAGTAAATTAAAATGTGTTTATAAATTCATTGTAAAAATAACCTGAATACGAAACTTTAAAAACAGGCTGTGCTGAAAAGAGTTATTATGAACTCGATGCTACGTACGGCTATAAACCGAGAAATTATAAATCTCTAAGAAAAACTTGATAAAAAATATACCATCAAGTTCTAAGCATCTGTTATGTGGAATCATTCAAATTTTATTATTTATCTTTCTAAAAAATTGCCATGCATGATCTGTTTTTACAGAAGATCCTCACAACATGCGAGCTAGATGACCACCATCACTCAAAACATTCGTTAATACTGTTTTTTCTTATACATTACCTTATTTTTTAGATTTAATTTAACAGATGTATCCTAAAATATATCAGTTTAAGACATGTTTATTGCTGTTCATTTACTATCTAATAATATCACATTCTAGGTAAGAAAGGAGTGTCTTTCGTCAATATGAAAATATCATGAATAACTTCACAAAGAAGAATTTACTTTTTAACGTTGCTATCAGTAAATATAAATAAGAAGCACATTATCTAACAACAACAAACTTAATTTTAAAAAAATAATATAGAAGCTAGAGATATTTAAACATCCCTCTTAGTAATGTAATTTTAGAGCCAACTGCTCCCAATGAAATATTGTTTATGTTATACACAAGCTGTATTTTTGCCTCACTGTCAGAAAGTTAGTCAATATAATAGCTGTTATGAATTATTCCAAGATTCATTTTTCAGGTAAAGGTGAAATTATAGAAAATTTGAGATCTTCACGTTATTCTTCAGTAGAGACTCTTTATTCCTAAGCAGGTTTCGTCACTTACTTCCACTTATCGGGCCTTATTTCTGCAGTAGACGCAGCGTAAATAGCCCATGGTCCAGCTTTTGCGCTTAAACAAAACAAACACGTTTTATATGCGATAACTTGATTTAATTTCATGTAAGTTAACTTTAGTTAATGATTTACATTTATTGTGGAATATATCTGTGTCTGCTCAACAAATATTATATCGTTGAATTAAACCAGAAAAATACTACAGAAGGTGCTATTATTTTACGATAAAAGAAAACATATATCACTGAACCCATGCGCATGCAATGAGACAGTATTGGTCATAATGAAACTTTTCTCTTGACAGGTAGAAAAAAAAATCGTTAGCGTTTACTTAGTGTCAGCATCGTCTATAATATTTCTGGCTTCACTATATAAAGATCACTCTCAAAGTGAGAAAGGCTCGCAAGTGTAGTGCAAACACCAAGATGTGCGAAGGACTGCATCATTATTTACTCGCACGGTCGTTAAATCTAGATGGTGATCAAGAAGATGGAAAACATAATTACTTCATCTCAACATCATTTCCACAAGAAGAAAATTTGAATATCATGGCATCTATTCTAACGTTAGGAGTATGAATAACAGATGTCATGCTTAATTATCGGTATATATGTTTTTAGAAATTTGAAATATGTATAATCTATAAAACGATTTTGTATGTAGGGTAGAAAAGTAAATCCTAAAATTAGTGTCGTAACTTAAAGGTCATATAGTTTAAAACACATCTTGTTGGATAAGTTTTTTTTTTTATAGCATGCATTATCAAAATTTTTGGAGAAGTAGCGGAAATCCATATTAGAATATGTTATGCATCCAATCAAAAATGGAAAAGACTTGGGTGAACTTAAAAAGTATGCTGGACGGATACAGAAAAGTACATACAACCTTAAGGATAAATTTAAACTGGTGCAGAAAAGGCTTACATAGCCTCTAAAAACAACCAGTAAGGATGAAAGAAAGAGTATACAACCTTAAAAAGTACTTTAAAAAGGCTTGTTAAAGCTTAAAGAGCAGCCTGAAATAATGAAGATAATGGTACACAACTAAGCAGGATAAGTGAAACCTTATCAATCTTGAAAAATGGATATTTCTTTTTTTGGAGTTTGATATTGAAAGAGGCTTAGAAATATTATAAATCAATAATAAGCGTCTTGAGCTTTTAAGATCACTACCTTATAGAAACGAAACATAACATCCTCGCACGTTATTGTACTTACATATATTTGTAATTTTAGGTGGTGTAAATCAATACATTGCATCATGATTTTACAATAAAGTGATTTTGATAGAGTGAACAGACACAAATAAATTTTAAATGTAAAAATGGACACTATAAGCAATTTCTTATTATTGTGACCTAAGGTCCAAAGAAAACGGGTTTTGTTTTAAAAGCTCCCTTTTCCCTTATCTCTAACAGAAATTGTTTCAAAAACAGCTGAAAAATGATACTTTTTAACATTAGATTAACTCTTTTTAACTTTGTTATATTTCAGTCAGTTTCCCCGAAGGAAAAATGGTCGCTAACCCATTATATTAACAGTGATCGTATTCAGTGTTTCATAAGTCAATCCAATATTATAAATAATTATACATGTAGTCCACGACGAGTATCATTCCAGTAACTTTATCTCTTCTATTATTCTGAGTAATCCGTTGTGATAAAGCTGCCGTGTTGATAATTCTATGGAATTGTGAAATTAAGAATTCAGTACTCTGCATTCAAAGTGAAGAAAAAACACCTTTAAGTTAGTACATCACACGAATAGCGTACAACTACTTAAACCTTTAAAAGAACTGTTAATATAAAAAGTTTATCTTTAATGCGTCTATTTACACAAGCCTTTTGTCCTCAGTGACATATCAAAACATTTTATTATGTGTTTTGCATGCTTCAGTTCCTTATTTTAAGGCGATAATAGAAAGATCCGGGAAGGGAAAACATAATATATATATATATATATATTCTTAAAAATAAACTGCAAAATACTATACATTTTTTATGTGTTTTGCATGCTTCAGTTCCTTATTTTAAGGCGATAATAGAAAGATTCATGAAGGC
>NW_013665629.1:1196962-1204737 GCF_000517525.1 Limulus polyphemus
AAACCTTTAAAAGAACTGTTAATATAAAAAGTTTATCTTTAATGCGTCTATTTACACAAGCCTTTTGTCCTCAGTGACATATCAAAACATTTTATTATGTGTTTTGCATGCTTCAATTCCCTATTTTAAGGCGATAATAGCAAGATTCATGAAGGCAAAACATTATATACATATTCTTAAAGATAAACCGCAAAATAGTATACATATTGTTCTTAGTATGGTTTGCTAATATTTTGATTCACTGCTATTAGTATATTTCTGAAGCAAAATACATACTTGTTTTTTATTCAGTAGTGTATGCTAAATATATTTTAAACAAGACAAAATTGTTTTCAAATTTGTACAACAAGATACAATTATTAACAGTTATTTCAGAATTTGTGTAGGATTAACTCACACATTGTACACATTCTATGTATCTACTACTGTCTAAATGACATAACTGGTTCGAAGTTTCTGTTTCTAAAATACAAATAAATAGTCTTGTAAGAATAAATTCCACTCAACCCATGCCAGAGATGCACCACGCCAAAATTCTTTATATCATTAATGACGTAGATGTAGGGCAAATAAGATGTACTGGTGTTTTTCACATTAGTTTGTTTGTTTGTTTGAAATTAAGCACAAAGTTACACAATGGGCTATCTGTGCTCTGCGCACTACGGGTATCGAAACCCGGTTTCTAGCGGAGTAAGTCCGCAGACATACCGCTTCGCCACTATGGGGCTTTCACGTTAGAAAAATATAATATTTCATGTTAGGTACATGTAAGAGAAAATCGTAATATAAAATAATAATAATAATATCTCTAATACGTTTTAGCAATCCCAAGTTCGAGAAACTATGTTAATACCAAGCAGTGATGTAAAGCGTTTAAGTTGGTAAATTATATAGCGTTTATAAGCTCAGGCAAGAATTTTGAAACGCTGTACTAAGTTCCTTGTAATCCATGAAAAATGCATTTCAGATATAATTTTGTCTACCATAGGTTCAACTCAATTTGTTTGTTTGTTGTTAAGCGAAAAGCTATCCCACCGCAGGTATCGAAATCTGATTTTAGTGTTAAAAGACAGCCGTCCTACTACTGAGGTTCAATTCAACTGAAGAGTTTTTTTTTGGCATTAAAAAAAAACCTTCAGCCTAGTGACCGAAGTTACACTTCAAATGCTGTATTTACATACCTCATTTTCGATATTCGCGAAGAACTAGCTAAGAAACCTCCGAATAAAAAACATCTCTAGGAAAAACTAAATCCGGAAGTGGATTGAAAACTAGCTCCAATAAAATAATATGGATTGCACATGTAGATGTGGTGAGAACACGATTTTTAGAATTTTTATTCTGATAAGCGCGTTGTGTTTGATTATGTAGTGATATACTACCTCACCTACTTTTTGATATTCTGATCATACCAAATAAGTAAACTTGTGAATATTCTTTAAAGATAAACATTTTAGCTACGATTAATATTTTTGACCATAAATAGAAATATAGTTATTGAATTTCAATATACACAAGACAAGAATTAACAGACATTGTGGATGGACATTATGGCTTAATATTGTTATCGATAAACCAAATTCTGAGCTGTCGTTTTTATATATTTCTGTTATATTGTATATTTTCGTAGGGATCTTTCATTTTTTTCTTTAATTAATTCGTAAAATGTACCTTAAAATTTCATGTTCTTTTCACGTTCGTTGCGTGGTGTTCCATTTTATGTATTATTTATTTTATACTTATGTGTATCTCATGGGTATTTCCAATGTTATACATACAATCGAATTTGTTATCTCGCTTTATATTGTGTTCTAAAACAAAAGTGAAATGTATTTAATTGTAAGCTTAACAGTCATAGAATAGATTGCTCTGATGAAGTTCCATAAACGAAGGAATGAGTGAAGAAATAAATACCATTTTTTGGAGTTTGTGGTGGTTCATTTAATTTATTTCTTGTAACTCGTATCTTTTAGTTAAACCGTCTAGTCTTAATGAAGAAAGTCATATCGAGGCAGAAGCTTAGGAGGCAAAATAGTGGATGCAAGGCTTCATATCAAGGTTATAAAACTATTGAAGCCACAAAGCCTAACTGAGAAAATCGGGGAAGCAGGTACGGAGTCAAGATAATAGATAGGTAAGGCTTAGCGTGGAGTACACGAATGTTCGAAAATATCTAGGCCTAATGTAGACAATTACGGTGGACAACTGATGCGTGGCTCCTTAAAAGATACGAAAGTATTAAAGCATGTAAAACGTATATATTATAAACAGATATGAGCTACGTTGAGATAAGTTGAGCACTAGGTTACAATCTTAGGGGCTGTGCCGACAGGCGCTGATCCTTCATGTGGAGACCGGTTGCCTCCATGAAGTGGAAGAGAGTTCTTTTACTGAAACAGGCGTTCTAAGTGTATCCTTTAGGTCTAGATATTTTATCGTTTTCGAAGAATTTGTTAAAAGCCTCGAATAATCTAATCAGCAGATGTGGAGACAAATAGCTGATTCAAGATTCCTTGCACATAGTGAAAAACGGTAAAATATCAAGACCTAAAACATACACTAAGAACGGTAGATGTAGAAATAAGATACTTAATTCAAGGCTTTCCATAAAGAGAAGATCATCTCTGTAGGAATATAAAGAAAACAAGCTAAAGACGAATAATCATTATAGTTGTTTAAAATGAAATTACAGGTTTGTGAAACCAAAGTTTAATAGAAATACAGTAACAATCATTAGGTGCGCCTGTGTTTTCTGTTGATCTTGTGATTCAGTTTTAATTTACCTTATGTTATATTGAATCGAAACAAAAACCTTGTTCCATTCACCTTAGCGATCATGATCTGTAAAGGCCAAATATTATTTTCCTCTTAGTGAAAACAAGCAGATAACATAAATGATTATTACTTTAGTTCGTTCCTATTAAACAGCTTACCTGAAATGACGAGACTGAGTAAGTAACCAAACTGAAATGACGAGATTGAGTAAGTAACCAAACGTCCATATTAATCGAAACTTTTTACCAGAAAGAACGTCTACTTTCAAATCTTTGATACTCGGATTGATATGAAGATCGATAGTTTCTGCAGAAGGAGATATCATGCCAGTACTCATTTGTATTGTTGTCTGTCTCTATGGCAACAACTTCTGAATATAAAATTGCACAATAAATTGTGATATTGACTTTCCAGGATGGATACTTCTTGTTTAAAGTTTTGTTTTGTTAGCGTATCGTTCAGTTTAGTGAACTGAAGAGAGCTGGTCTAACACTAAAATACATTCTCATTCTCAACTGTTTGCGTAATGGCATTTGTTTCTCAAAATAACAAATTCTTTCTTATCACAAAGTAAAAATATCTGTTAGCTCATTCTACCTGGAAATCTAGATAGCCTCAAACATCCATTCGGTTTGAAAAAGTAGAAAGACGTGTGTATTAAAATCTGCAACAATTATATGTAAATTAAGTGATTATCAAAAGAACTCAAGGAGTTTTCTTTTTTATGTGGTGTGACTATTGACTATATGTTATAAAATTACACAAATTATTTAATCTATTAAAAGAAATATTAATCAACTGGAATTTTATCATTATTTGTATTAGTTTGAATGGTGTATAATTATTAAAATGAACACTTAATTTTTATTATAAATTCTCATATCGTTAAAACATAGTTTTAAAAGAAACCATAAACTATATTCTAAAGAAACCCACTTACTTACAAATCTTAGAAAACACAAACACCAGAAGATATATTTGTATTATATCAGTAAAAAATACAAGTCGGTTAGTAACCATCAGTGTCCATTATCCTCCTTACAAAAATTAAACCTTACATTATAAATTATAATAAACCTTTCAATGATGAAAACGATAATCATAAATATTAGTTGAATAATAAAACGCCTTAGAAGTTTGATTTATTCAGAGGCTCATAAAATTGTTTAAGTATGATACCCCTTCAATAGGATATGTTTCAGTTTTTACGCTCAATTAGAATGCCAGAATTGTATTATTCAATCATGAGTGACAGTACAGCGATGACCACAATACAGAATTTTGTTTTGATTTTCCTTATAAAATTATAGTTTCCTAATGTAAATTAAGTATACTAAAGAAAATTTAAAAACCTAAGCAGCTTGATTACAAGTTTTATTGGTTATATCATTTTTTTTTCTGGCTATTTTGCAAACTCAGTACTTTCTCTAATATATTTGAAAAAGATGCAGAATATTATTAACAGCGAATGATATTTTTTTCCCTAGGAGTCATGCTATTAGTCTCATTTATACCATTATGAAGCACACATTCAATCTACTATAAAATGATTATGTATATTTGTTTGAAGTTAAGCACAAAGCTACACGATGGTCTATCTGTGCTCTACCCACCTCGGGTATCGAAACCCAGTTTCTATCGTTGTAACTATAAAAGGATCTCTTATGTATTGTTGGTTATATCACTGTGAAGCACATATTTCATTTACTATAGGGTTATACTATCGTGAAGCACATATTTCATCTATTGTTAGTTATACCAATGTAATTACATATTTCCTCTACTCTATCCTGTATCAAATAGAGAGACATGTTATCATCTATTGTTTTTTATAGTGTATATGAGACGCATATCTTATCTGTTGTTAGTTATACCATAGAGAAGATAATATTACATCTAGTGTTGGTAATATCATTGTGAAGCATAAATTTAACCTACAGTTTGTTATACCAATGTGAAGTACATATTTGTCTTATTTTAGTTCGTATCAATGTGATAGAATATTTCACTTACTGTTGGTTACGTTGTTTTCAAGTACATGTTTACTTAATCTTAACTATGTCGTTATGAAACACATATTTCACCTATTAATTGTGATGATATTGTGAAGCACAAATTCATTTGATATAGAATATACATACCACTGAAAAAGTTTACATTACTGTAAATCCCACACTTTATCTTTTGATAATTATATCACAGTGAAAAACGTATTTCATCTAATATCATTTATTATATCATACCGAACTACATTTTTCATGTATAGTTAGTTATATCATTGTGACGTACAAACTTTATATATCATTAGTTACACCATTGTAAAACAAATATTTATCTACTGTTCTATATGTCAGTGTGACATCCATGTTTCATCTAATATAAGTTGCATTGTAGTGAAGGACATGATTCATGTACTGTCATTTATACCACTGCCAAATACATATGCCATTTAGTATTGGATATACTGTACCACAGTAAACTACACATACCATCGAATTTTACTTAAACTACTGGGACTAATATAGTTCATTTACTCTTAGTAACACTATTCCGAAGTAAGCCTTTATCTAATATTGGTTATTAAGCATGGGTTTTACTTAAAGTAGTTATTTCAAAAGTGAAGCACATACATATATATATCCGTACAGTTGGTTATAACATTATGGAGTACATGCTCAACATAAGTTTAATTACACTACTAGTAAGTTCATTTTCATGCACTTTTTACTTATAGTATTGTAAATTACATATTTCATCTACTGTTAATTAAACCATTGTGAAAAAATATTTCTTTCAATGTTGGTTTTGCTACAGTGAAGTCCAATTTTCATGCATTTTTACTTATAACCTTAAGAAGCAAATATTTTAAGCACTGTTCCTACATCTCTTTCAAGTATCTGTTTCATTGAATCTTCATTATGCAACCTCATGTTTCATTAAATGAAGGATATACAAAAGTGAAGCCAAATTTAATCTTTCCTTAGATATACCATCGTGAATTACTTATTTCACGTACAGTACATTTTATTATGATAAAGCAAATATTTTTATTTGCCATTCTTAAGCCTATATTTTACAATACCTTGGTTATTTAATTGTCAAGTGCATTTTCCATTGATTGTTAGTTATACCAGAGGGAGATATAACTTATCTATTATCAGTTATACCATTGTAAAGAACATGACTATTGTATATAATATTGTGAAACACTTATTTTATCTACTGCTTGTAATTCAGTTGTGAGACACATTTTACTTACAATTAGTTATATATAGTTATATAAAATAGATTACACTACTGTAAAGTACACGTTTTATCGGTTATACCACAACAGTTTATTCATGATTTTAGGAAAACACGATGATTAATGAAAGACAAAAATACAAAACCTTATAACCCGAGCCCTTTCGAAAGGTGGACCTTTCTTTATTAAGTGCAAACTAGGTATGAAAGCTAAGTGTGAGAAAAGGTGGAGTGTCGTCACAGTAGACGAATCGAAGGTGTTTTGATTAGCATTTAATGGATTGTTGCAAGTGTATCTCATTTCTGGTGTACAATACGACAGAAAACTAGCATGTTAGAGGAGTTTTGTTTTAAAAAAAGAAAAAAATATGATATGAAAATCGATTGAAAAGATAATTTAAATAGATAAAACTAAAAAGATAAAAACAAACGTTGAAAATAATCATAAATGAATAATATTAAGGAAAAGTAGGAGTAAAAATAAAGAACTTACACCAAGCATGAGGAAGGGAAAACCATTTTCTGACAGAGAATTAATTAACGGTCAAAGGTCACTGATTACAGGATCTAGATTTATTTCATAACATTGAACAGTATTTAAAATGGCCGTCCAATAGGCTTCTTTTATTTTTCCAAGAGTTTAAGTTTTGCAATTGGTTCCAGTGCCCATGAGAATGACATCATTAATAGTATGATCCAGTGGATTGAAGTGTTGGGTAACAGATAGATCTTTATCGGCGATAATAGAAGATTTATAGTTGTTGAAACGCTCTTTACGATTCTTTTGGGTCTGTCCTACATATTGGTGATTGAAGTTTTTACACTGCATGAGGTAAATGGTGTTGTGTGTTTTGTTCAAGTAACTTCTTTAGTTTGTTTGTCTTGAAATTAGTGCAAAGCTACACGAGGGCTATCTGCGCTAGCCGTCCCTAATTTAGCAGTGTGAGACTAGAGGGAAGGCAGCTAGTCATCACCACCCACCGCCAACTCTTGGGCTACTCTTATCAACGAATAGTGGGATTGACCGTAACTTTATAACGCTCCCACGGCTGAAAGGGCGAACATGTTTGGTGGGACGGGGATTCGAACCTAACCACCTGGCCATGCCGGGCAACTTCTTTAGTATCTTGAAAGTGTTTTTTAGTCATAATTGTTGGAAATACCATCGATATTTTTTATGAAATTCCAGGATAGACAACGTATTTTATTACATGGATGAAAATCATGTTGTGGTGGGATGTTAGTCACTTTTGCATGAACAAGGATGTCTTTCAGACTTCTTTCCTTCCGGAAGGAGAAAATGGAAGCTGCAGGAAAAATTAGTTTCAGACAATTAAATTAAAGAAAACACACCAAGCATCTGAAACAAACCATGTTACAAAAGAGGCTATAAAGATACAAAAACTGATAGACACGTTGAAAAGGTTAACAATACTCAAGGAAAAACCATTCTTAAACAGTGTAATAATAAAGAACCAAACACAATTTCACTTGTTATTATCTATCACTCTAAACTCAAAAACGTTTCGTGTATCCTGAAAAAAAAACAAAAAAACATTTCCATCTACTAGAGCTGAATGATCATCGCCTGAGACTAATTTTTCTTCAAGTTTCCATTGTCTCTTTCCGAAAGACCAAAAGGCTTAATGGGATCCTTGTTCACACAAATGTGATAACACCCCACCAAAGCGTGGTTGTTTTCCATTGTATAAAACTCAATGTCTAACCTGTTAGTTATGTCATTACAAATCACATTT
>NW_013665629.1:1205489-1247799 GCF_000517525.1 Limulus polyphemus
AAACCATTCTTAAACAGTGTAATAATAAAGAACCTAAACACAATTTCACTTGTTATTATCTATCACTCTAAACTCAAAAACGTTTCGTGTATACCTAGAAAAAAACAAAAAACATTTCCATCTACTAGAGCTGAATGATCATCGCCTGAGACTAATTTTTCTTCAAGTTTCCATTGTCTCTTTCCGAAAGACCAAAAGGCTTAATGGGATCCTTGTTCACACAAATGTGATAATACTCCACCAAAGCGTGGTTGTCATCCATGTAATAAAGCTCAATGTCTAACCTGTTAGTTATGTCTCTTTCCGAAAGACCAAAAGGCTTAATGGGATCCTTGTTCACACAAATGTGTTAACACCCCACCAAAGCGTGGTTGTTATCCATGTTATAAAACTCAATGTCTAACCTGTTAGTTATGTCATTACAAATCACATTTTATTTACCCATAATGATACTAATGCGAATAAATGTTTCATCTACTGTTGGTTATACTTCTATCAAGCACATATTATATCAATTCTTTGTTATACCAACGTTAATCATATACATTTCATCTACTCTTACTTATATCATTACGATATAAATATTTCATGGACTTTTGATTTTAATAATGCAAAGCACACATTTCAAGACATTTTGGTTACATTGCTGTGAAGCACATATTTTTGCTACTTTTGGCTTTGCCACTGTAAAGTACATGCTTCGTTTATGGCTTATTATACCTTATTGAAGCATGTATTTCATCTTCTGTTCATTTATCTTATCTCATTCATGTTCATCTACTCTTACCTATACCGTAGTGAAACGTATTTTACCTGTTGATTCCCATATTGTTGTGAAGGTGTACTTTATCTTCTGCTAATTATACAACTGTAGAACAAATATTTCACTTACTGCTAGGTGTAACATTCTGAAGCTATAATTTCAACTAATATTATTTATACTACTGACAAGCAATAATATATTTTTTTTTACTGTTGATTGTTTTACCGTTAATAACATATTTTATCAACTGTTAATTATACCATTCAAAAAACATATTTCAAATAATATTAATTACAGCAATTTAATAATCACATGTTATATCTTTTATTAGTAACTAACTGGAGTATCCGTCCCCTGGACAGAAGTTATGTAAATTCATGATTAATGAAAAGGACATGAAAAGTTGCTTCTCTTATATGTAATTGTAAAAAAAGCAAAAACGCCCATAAAAACAGCAAACTTCAAAATGTGAAATCACAATGTTGCATGTATCTGCGCAAGGACCCAACAAACCTTTATGCCAAATTTGGTGAAGGTCCATCAAAAGGGAACGAATCATTTTTCCTCATAAAAACCACAAAATGCAAAACTGAACATTTGTTTGTATCTCCCCATGGACCCAATGAACCTCCATACTAAAATTGGTTAAGATCTATCTACAGGGGCGAAATAGTGGTAAAAACCGCAAAAACGTCCATTAAAACCGCAAAACTAAAAATTTGTATGTACCCCCGCATGGACCTAATGAACCTCCATATCAATTTTGGTGAAGATTCATCCACACCCTGCGAAGTAATTACATGGACATACAACATACAATATACAGTACTATTATATTTATATAGCTATGATAATGAATCATTTAGTATTGGTGTACCATATTGAAGCAGATATTTCAATAAACGTAAGTTATATCATAGTGAAGCACATGTTTCAACTTCTGTAGTTATACCTTTACGAATTATATGTTTTATTTATTGTTGATTATAATAATGTGTAGCATCTGAAAGATGTCATATATTTAGTGTTAGTTGTAACATTATAGCGCATATATTTCATGCACTTTTGGTTATACCATTATGAAGCGCATATTTCATCTACTGTTAGTTACACAGTAAGGTATTGTGAAAACCATATTTTATTTAGTGTCGAATATATCAATACGAAGCACATGTTTTATTTACTATTGATATTCTATACCAAAAAATATACTTTATTCATTGTTCACATTTCTTTTTCTCCTTATCATGTGAAATACGTTTTTAATTTGCTGTTAATTATGTCCTTGTAAAATATATAATTTTTTTACCGATGGTCATTGTGAAGCAGATATTTCACCTGCTGTTGGTTATACTATCATGGATCAGATATTTGATCTGCTGTTGGTTATACTATCATAGAGCAGATATTTCACCTGCTGTTCGTTATACTATCATGGATCAGATATTTTATCTCTCTGTAGCTAAACCACGGTGAAGTACGTACTTTATCTATTGTTATGAAGCACATATTTTGTCTGTTGTTGGTTATAGAATTTTGAGACTGTGTTTGACTAACTGTTTGATATTTACAAAAAAAACTAACTATTTTTCTATTGTTAGCTATGAATGTGTGCTAAAATTATTTTCTTTGAATTTTCAAATATGTTTATATATGGTATAATTTTCAGAAAGTAAACAGTGCAATTTAAAGGCAAGATGGTTTGCTTTCAGAGGGTCTAAACTAACTTGTATCTATATTTTATCGAGAAGGACACGTTTCATCTTTTCATAGTTATAGCTTTGTAAAATATACTTCCTTCATTACTTGTTATATATACAAATTCAAAAAAAAGAAGCTTTCTAAGTAGAGTCTGTTGTTACAGGAAATTAATGTTTATGTTAGTCTGTTTCTATAGTTGTATTTGTATTTTAATTTCTAAAATATCCATATCATATCAATGATCATATAATATTTGATGACAGTAACTTTCCTTCGATATCAAACATGAACTTATATCCTATAATATTCTTTCAGGACGGAGGGCTTTGCCTCACTTTCCAATGTAATACAAAAAGCTTTAAATTTTCTAAATACATGTAAACATAGCTGTCTCAACTCATTGCACACATTTCTGTAAACAATGAACATATAACTTTAGCTTCCTTCTTCTTCTAAACGCACTCAGTAAGGCACTACCCATATTATTTGCATTCAGCTTGATTGAAATCTGATCTTTTCCAATATCTTTCAGATTACCACAGCACAGATATATCATAAATATTTCTTTGGTACAGTATCACTTTATATTATATATAAACACTTTTTCAAAATATAAAATGAGAGTAGACTTTGAGTCTGAGATTAAATTAGTTCTTAATATAGTACACCACTTATAATAAAAGAATAGTTATTACGCCACAATGATCACTAATCACTCACCAACACAATACACTGTTTATATCAACATTACTTGAAGCACCTCGCAGATCAACAACCAACAACCTGGTCACAATGGAAGCTAGATTATCTTACCCCAAATTAATTGACATGCATTTCAAAGACAAGTTATACATTATCCTGAAGCATATGAAGTCTTACTCACGTTTTGACTTAGAAAATATCCATAATCTCCAGAAACTATAGGAACTTCAATATTCAGCCGGAAGAATGCGACTGTATTTTGGTGTTTAGAAATACATCTATGCCTAACAGCAGAATTAAGCTCCTGTAATAATAAACCCTACCTTAAACGTTGATGTAACAGATAGAACATATTTTGTCTAACCCTTAAACAGTTGCTTGTAGTTTCTTTTCGATATTAAATAAAATTCTGGCTACAACGGAATGCTGCAAAGCATAACTGACATCTTTGAAAAATGCAAAAATATGATATTTAAAATAAATATCAAGGTTTGTGGCCGATATTTAATGACTATTTCATGATTTTATATTTAAGCTGTTTGACATATATTTGTTGCTTAAATGTCTACTCTTTTCATCTTTATTTTGATGATGATGCTCACTGGAACATGAAAATTAATTGTTGTTAATTAACGTTACATGACATTGACTTTGAGTAGTTTCTCAGCTGTTCGGAATAGTTAGATGCAAACTAATGTCGATAGAGTGACGATGACGACGCATATAGTTTAACTGTGCCCCCATGTTTTATTTCATCAACTCATCATGAGGAGAGGCGCAATGTTGGTAGCATTTTGAACAGCGTCTTGAATTACGCGGACACAAACGGAAAAGCTTACAAGATTTTCTAGCCAAAGCCTTTTTTTTTTCTTAGGAGGTAATTACAATTTACTTTCCTGAATACCTACCGTTGTCCAAAGTCTTCGAAAGCCTCACTAAATCACTCTCAGAGACCAGAATAGTCTCTTAACTGGTAAACAAAGTAGTCTGTTTTGACAAGATATACATTTTCGATTAACGTTTACAAAATAAATCACTAATTAACACATTTAGTGTGAATTGCTTATTAGAAATTACCTATGTATGTATATTCATTATTGATGATTGCACTACAAAATTAATTATGGAAACTGACCAACCTTAATATTAGGGCTTCTGAAGAATAAAACTATATGAATATTTAATTTTTCATTATATCTTTAGATAAATTAGTAAGTATCATCTTTTAAAAAATAGGCATTTGTAGATTTTGACAACTTTAAAATTGTCCGTCTATTTGTTTGAATTATATCAGTCAAAAGCCTTAAGTTCCGAATATAAAATGAGTTCTTAGAGATACCATATTTACATTTTATTCATTACAAAACCAGTAACCAAATGACAGTTTTATGGGGTGATAAGAGAAGCAAGAAGAATGAAAATATCGATTTTCAAGAAATCTGAGTTTGTGTTAAATTTAATGTTAATTTTAAATAAAATAACGAAGGAAGCGATGTTTGTGTCAAAAATAATTAGTTACAAATGCATAATCACAAATCTTGAGAATTTATAAATAATCCCATAAGAAGTTTTTAGTAATACAAACATTACACAATCAATAAATGTCTAACAGTAGTCCAGCGGTAAGAGTCAAGCTTAAAATACCTAAGAATTAGGTTTCGATAACAGTGGTAGGCAGAACGTAGATAATTCATTATGTAGCTTTGCGCTTAACAGCGACCAAACCAATAAATTTAAACCAATTAAAAATGAATTAACAAATAGATAAAACACTTTCAGACTCTAAGATATCATCCTTTGGTTATATTTTGACGTAGTCTCATAAAGTATATAAGAATCATGTATATTAGTAGATGAAATTTATTGTTGTAATCATTACTGAAAGTCCTGAAAGTAAGTTCTTAGTTAATTAGTTATTTTTTTTAATTCCGGAAGAAACAACTTTAATTTTATATGTTAATGCCCATCAACTGTTATTTATAATGAACTGCAAACTTTGTTATTTATTTCACAGTTTTAAACTACGTGCATATTCAAAACATCATATTTTTTATTGATTAAAACCTACAATGAAATAAAACATCAATGACGTTTTCTTCTGCAGTGGTTAACACGTTGGTTCTTTGTCAATTTAAATTTTTTTGTTTAGAATTTTCGCCTAAAGCTAAAGAGTGGTTTAGTACGTTATGTGTAAACTATTTTGGAGACTCACCATGTCGTTACAATCCATGTTGCCACGCCCAGTCATACACTACCTGACGACCAAGAATTTTGACAATAGATCCTATTTCTTAAGGTTCCGTCGTAATACTGTCATGTCTATAGCACACAACCTGTAACAAGAGTCGTTCATGTGCCCCAAGCAGCAGTATAAACATAGCCAAGAAGGATCTCGAGGTCTAAAGGGTATTGGATCACCAACATAAGACTTCCAGTCATACTCCCCGTTCAATCATCGCTTCTCCTCTAGTAGCTGGAAAATTAAACGGGTATATATTATGCTAGACGAAGAAATACCGGTCAAGTCGCCAGACATAACAATTGAACTGTTAAATCAGGCGTTGGGAGATCATCATCCTCGTACATTGGATGTATTATGGAAAGCATAAGAGAAATTGGATAAGACTTTTTGCAGGTTTCTTACTAGACGGTACTAGTTCCCAAAGTTTATTACTATTATTTTCCTATGCCACAAACAACAAGGAATATCCCCGTATTCTAAATTCTACACCCGATCTGAACACATCTTTATAATCAGACTGTATGAATATTTTACGTCGGAGAGAGCTGTTACATACACTTTCCGCAATCAATCAATTTTCCGATACATCAAGTATCTCTACAAATCACAAAATAATATCAAAATGTAGTTGTGAAACAAGTTTTCCACAGCGACTTTATATCGACTGTGGTTGTTACGTGACTTGTTGATTTGCATATCCAAAATCGTTTTAATATAATGTACTCCACCCTGACAAAAATTATATGCGCATAGTCATTCCTGATTTTGAGCTGATAAATACGGGGAAGGGAACTGCTAACCAACAGCACTCGCCAGTAGCAGCTATATAGGGTGTGGAAATTGTGCAGTGCACAGGGGCCCACGAGCTCTAGGGGATCCACCAAACCCTAATCCAATTAACTTTAAAAGGTGTGCTGAGAACAGTAAAGCTTTTCAGAAAGACTGTGATGTCACGAACCCTCAGTTATTGTTCTGCTATTCATCCTTTGAACATGCTGGAAATTGGCTTTGTAACCAATTTTTTGTGGGGTTTTCTTTTTGTTCCATTTTTGAATATTTTGTGATCATTTGATATTCATTGTTTCCTTTTAAGATTAAGAATACCATGGTGTATTTATGTTTGCTAGTAATGTAAATAGAATTGAATTTCAATCGCTTAACGGTGTAATGTACTTTGTTTATTAAAAATGAAGAAAGAGTGACTTATCTAGTATTTAAATGCATCTCAAATAATTTTGGCCAATTTCTAATTTTTGCTATATTGTTGAGTTTCATCTGCATATGCGCATATATGATAAATACAGTTAGTAAGTTAGGTAATGTATCCTGCACAAGGACCCACAACTTAATATGACTGCTTCTGCCACTGCCACTCTCTGTCAGTGTTTTGTCTGACCAATTGATGGGATACTTGGCTACCACGTAAGTGATTGATTTAGTTTGGAAATAAACTGTGTTTTTGTCTTATGACTTTGCTTTGTTTGGTTGTTTGTTTGCTTTTGTGCAAAGCTACATAATAAGTTATCTGTGCTCTGTCCAGCACAGGTTGAATCCCGGATTTTAGTGTTGCAAGTCCGTAAACTTACCGTTTGCTCACTGAGAGCCGTTTTGTGAGCTAATTGTCATTGATAAGAATTTAATACTGAAGTAAAAAGTAGTCGAGTTTGGTGAGATCCAGTTATTCGATCAGTATATAAGCGTCGTACCTTCTTTATACTATATAATTTAAATAATGTTCATTATCCTTCCAAATTTTCTGTAAATATAGATGAATGGTTTTATTGATTATATACAATAATTATAATATCAATATACATGCATATATATATAAAGAGAGAGACAGAGAAATATTTCTAGAGTATCAGTGAAGATATATATATATAGAGAGAGACCGAGAAAGAGTTCGTATATTCCTTCGGATATCTAGAGTGAAGATTCCAATGAACATGATTATAATCGATGAACCTTTGTAGAATGGGCGGCAACTGCCTGTTGTAGAGACACAAGTTTAGAGGACGACGTTTGGACATGAAGACGAAAGGCGGAAGACTTTCGAGACGTCGTCCTCTACACTTGTGTCTCTACAACAGGCAGGCAGTTGCCGTTCATTCTACAAAGCTTCATCGTGAATACTCTGGCTAAACAATCTATCAAAGAATAATTATATTCCTTATATATATATCAGGGTCGTGCCTCTTTCATGACTTATATATATATATATATTCGTTTAATTTTATTGTTATAAACAACATGACTTCCATTGCTTATGTCATGTCATCGGTTCCACGAAAACAGTTATTGCAGTAAAAAGAAACCGCCTTTTTTTACGTTACTATACACAAGATGTCGGTAATATACAACCCTTTCTTTCGAAACATTTAGATGAAAGGCAGCTTTTTTAAATTACTTTCAAGAGTTTATGAACTTTGTTATGAATATATTGAAACACTTGAATCATAAATATTTCAAATAAAATAACAAGTTTCTTAATTAAATCAAGAAAGTAATGCGAAAAAATTCAATAAAGATAGAGGTTAGGTTAAGTATTTTTATTATTTCTTTATTCTACTGTAAGAATAGATGCATGCAATTAGAACACGTATACTAAATCAGTTGTACACTGTTTAGCTACGGCTCTGAATGCATAAAAATGAAACACTTTATATTTCTTACTCTTTTAAAGTCATATATCTCGTAAGCAGAAATATGTTTAGGCATTTACTATTAAATATAAGTAAACAAGCCAATCTTCGGATATAATTTTCAATTTCAGCCAGTTACTTTTAAGTAAAGATAACCAAGGCAAAAGTTATTTATTGATGGCAACATTACTCCTGTTCAGGGGAAATTGTTATGTTTTCCAAATAGCATCTTTATCTAATAAGTATAAGCATAAATTTTGATTATTTGATGTGAGAGATCTTTTATATTATATGTTTAAAATATTTCAATGTAAAGAAGACGTACTTGCAGAAATCTACAAACGTCCAACATTATTTTTTCCTGATAGAATATTAAATGTTTGGAGTTGCATAAATGAAAACAAAATGAACTACAACTTTTTCAAATACACTAGCTAATTACAGTGGGGGAAAAGTTTATTCATTAGCCAATTGTTTTCACAAATTTCTTCGGAAATATCGTCTGTTTTAAGGCCCTAATACATGTAGGTGTAAATATGTTTCATGGATGATGCAACAGTTTCTAAATGTTCCATCAGCAGCTTTACAGGCTGACTGGGTATTGCGTCAGCGGTATTTTGGCAATAAATATAGCTTCTTACTGTGAATCAGTTTAAAAGTCTATATGCTAAAATGTACATGAGCTACTACAATGGCCATGGGTTGCGAGTTAACTCCACGAAAAAAAAAAATACAATCATTGTTCTTTTGAGCAAAGAAGGATTTTCGACAATGCAGATTGCTAGAAGAATTAAATTTGACCAGTCTACTGTGATCCCCTGGATACAGAGATATAGAAAGATTGGATTTGTGGAGTGGCGGAAGGGAAGGCTAGGAATAAAGTTTCCACAACAGCTGGCGATCGTGTTCTGAGATGATGAAGCATGCAGAAATGTCGACTGTCACCCACATATCTCAAAATAACGTGGCACATCATCCGATCTCCCCTGTGTTTTCAAGTCACTCAGCAAGATGACCAAGAAAGAATCTCCTCCTCATCAATAAGATCAGGCTCCACTCGGCCAAAAGCATGCTTACTGGACTGATACAAAGCGGATCAAAGTGATTTTCTAAGATGAATCAAAGTTCAACCTGCATGGGTCAGTGTGGAGAGAGTTTCATCCAGCGTGTTTGAATGCAACTCTGAAACATCCACAGGGTCAGGTGATATGGAGATCCATCTCTGTCCAGGGTTTGGAACGCCTGCATTTTGTAAAAAGCACTGTAAATTCCAACAAGTACATCGAGGTACTAGAGTCGCGGTTAAAGCCAAAAATTCGGGATTGATTCGGTGGAGTTGACCAGTGCACCTTCCAGAATGAGTCTGTTCTATGCCACACGGCTAAAAAGGTTGATTCTATTCATGCACTCTATGTAGTAGACGTGAAATAAAGAATACATTTCTCTTTATATGACTGAAATACGTATCAAATCTTACGCGTCCAAAACCGTTTTACAATAGTTCTGACACTTCCACAATGCATAATCTCGTAAATACTTACAGGAACCAAGAAAAGTGTGAGGTGATGCAATATTTTTTTTCCACCATTGTATTTTTTCGGTGATCGACATTATTTAAAAGATAGTCTTGAAATGGTGATGATTTCCTTCTTGACTATACAAATACGTTTTACTTAGTAATCCACTTTGAGTTCAAGCCTTCCCTAATATATAATAAACTGACTAGAACTGGTCCTGTTTGACGTCAAGCGACTGGAGTTTACGTTTAATGTCTACATATACAAACAGATGAAGAAATAAGTTGGTGCTTTGGCCCTCATTGCATGAAATGCCACCCATCAAAGAAAATGTTCTGCATCTAGTGATATATCAACTTTTTACTTGTTCAGCTCTGGGTGAATAAATATGAAAAATTCGCAGTTCTTGTTGATTAATAACGATCGCGTCTTGATAGAAGAATAAACAGCAAAATATATTCAACTTACAAAGAAAGTATTTGATAAAAAGATGAAAATTTTAAAAATGCATACCATTACTAAAAATGTAAATCGTGGTAAAAAATAACGAAATAACAATTTTCTAGGAGTCTTACTACTAATAATAGATAACCAGAAGCCCCCCCCCCCAGTGGCACAGCGGAATGTCTGCGGACTTACAACGTTAGAATCCGGGGTTCGATACCCGTGGTGAGCAGAGCACAGATAGCCCACTGTGCAGCTTTGTGCTTAATTATAAACAAACAAACAGAAACAGATAACCAGAAATACCATATTAAGAGATGAGAACTTACTATTGATAAAAAAGATCAACAATTGGTTTTAAATATTTAAAGGGGCATATAAGTTTGTAAATAATTATTCAGTTATATATTTAAGTATAGTTACAATAGTATAGTTTGTTTGTTTAAATTTCGGGCAAAGCCACATGAGGGCTATCTGCGCTACCCGTCCCAATTTAGCAGTGTAAGATTAAAGGGAAGGCAGCTACTCATCATCACCCACCACCAACTCTTGGGCTATTCTTTTACCAACGAATAGTGGGATTGACCGTAACATTATAACGCCCCTATGGCTGAAAGGGTGAGCATGTTTGGTGGGACAGGGATTTGAACCCGCAATTGCGAGTCGAGCTGCCTAACCACCTGGCTATGCGGCACGATAGTACAGAAAATCATATTATTTGAGTTGAAATAGGAAAAAGTTTAATTACTAAGTTAACTTATTTGTGAATGTGATTAAGTAAAAAATTACAATAAATCTACAAGTATTCATAATTCCATCTTTAATGTTTTCAGAGATAAGCTGCTTGTAGTGGAATATTAATAAAGAATGGTTATTAACCATGCTCTTATGGAAATATGAAAAACAATTATATACACATAACTTGTGTTTTTGTTTAGTTGAACTGAAAAAATGTGTTAATAACGGCTCAAAGAAGCAAACTATTCGTAAGAGAAATGCCGTTATCTTTTAGTTGATTCTGAGCTAGACGTTTGAAAACAACATTTACTTCTCCTTTATATAGAATAAATCGAGTTAAAGTAGTATACTCCTGTAAGTACTTTAAGGTCTTATCATGAACTGCCGTATGTTTATTTAAAGGTTCAACAGCGTGCATCTTCAATTTCAATTTCCTCTTTTTAACAATCAACAGCTTATTTCTTTTGAATGTAAAAACCATTGAAACTGAAAGAAAAAAGATCGGTTGTTTTTGTTACACGAAAATACACGTTTCAGTATAAACATGCAAGATTTCTGCCTTTCACTTGCTGAATGTTGCTGCGGTTCCTGTACAATAGTACCTATATAACGTTTTGTAAAAGAAATGTCATATTTTAAAAGAACTAAATAATGCAATTTATTTTTAGCGACCTTCATTATCATAGCAACGATAAAGAAATGTAAATAAAATTATGTAATATTGAAGCATTTATCATGGGCATAATAAATCGCAACAATTTACAAAAATTATTTGCAACTGTCCATTAGTTTGGAAAGAAATTGTGTTATTTTATGACATGGCATGGCAAACATCATAAAAAGCTTGGTAGTTGGGCACTCGATTCTCGATATGCGGGTGGTGGGAAAGAAACCTGTCACCAAACATATTTGCTCTTTCATTTGTGGGCCATTATAATGTGACGGCCAATTCCACTATTTCTTGGTAAACAGTAGCCAAGAGTTGGCTGTGGGTGGTGTTGACCAGCTGCCTTTCCTATAATCCATCCCTTCAAAAGTAAAGACGGCTAGTGTATATATTCCTCGAGTAGCTTCAAATCAAATAAACAATTATTGGAAGCTTAACAAAACTAACGATATCAGTATTAGTAGCCGTTTTTTTATTGTTTTTTTATAGGCGTACAGATAATTTCCACTTTTGAAATATATTTGACTTTGTAACCTAAATTCACTTTTGATTCAAAACATGTGTTAGGTTCGTAATAATTTATTTTCCACATAACAAGTTTGTTATTTTTCCTTCTGATTCTACAATCCATGCACTGTATGATTCAAACATCACATATTAGTACCCTTTTCCATAACCTTTTCTAGAATTACCTTCCAAACAATATTGTAAACAGTTAATTATGGTTTTTGTAGTTATTATAAAGTTTTTTGTGTCTTTGTTTTGTTTGTTGGTTGGTAAGCACAAAGCTACACAAAGGGCTATTTGTGCTCTGCCTACCACGGGTATTGAAACCCGATATTTTGCGTCGTAAGCCTGTAGACTTACTACCGAACCACTGCAGGGCCTGAAATGTGTTTTGATATGTCTAAAATTGGAAATAGTTATATTCATTAGGCATATAATTAAAAGTGGACAAATTTTACTTTCGTTCGTGTAACTGTAGGAGTTTTTAGATATTTACAATGCATTTACACTCTTAGATATAGTCAACAAGATTCTCAAAAGATATAAGTTATTTTTTTTTACCTACTATGTCATTAGATTTTATAGCAGATTCTCAACCTAGATGTTTTCATGATTGAAAATACTTTAATAAATACTTGAATAAAATAAATCAGCATTGAAAATTGTTTGTTTGTTTTGAAGTTAAGCACAAAGCTACACAATGGGCTATCTGTGCTCTGCCCACCACGGGTATCGAAACCCGGTTTCTTGCGTTGTAAGTCCGCAGACATACCGCTATGCCACTGGGGGGCTGAAAATTGTTAGTTCTTATAATTATTCATTAAATTTACCATCTATATCACTTTAAAGATAAAAACAAATAACTTCAAACTTATTTGTTGCATTAACAACAAATAAAGGAGGATGCAATTTTGATTTACTTTGTAAGCAAATATTTGCTCAAAATCGAATAAATCAACTAAAATCTACTTAAACGTTTTAGATTACCAAAGCAAGGGGCTCAGCGGCAAGTCTGTGGGCTTATACTGCTAAAAACAATTGTGTTTCGATACCAGAGATGAGCATAGCACCGATATCCCATTAACAGAAAACAAAACCACAACAAACAAACTGCCCACCACGGGTATCGAAGCCCAGTTTCTAGCGTAGACTTCCTTTGATATTTGTGTTTTATTGGAATTTGAATAGTTATTACTTCCTTATGTTTTGTATTAGAAGTATTTGTTTACTCTAAATTATATTACGTTTTAGGCAAAATGGTCGCAAGGGGTGAACAGCAGCAAGAGGAATCTTAGTAATACTCTCGAGTAAAAAACGTATGATGACTGATAATAGATTTGGTTTTTATTAGAAAGTATAATGAATCTTTGTCGTGTGATCGCTAAAACTACATTTGGTAAAAGATGCTGACAATTTGGAAAAATATTTTGGTACTCTCAGATCACTTAAAAAATTACAGAAGAAAACTGTTTAGTTTCTTTTTTTCGCCCATTAATTCTAAATTTTAATGTTGCAAACTAAAGAAAGAAACAATTTTGCTATTACTGAAGAGCTTCAAGTTATCGTGATAGTTAATCGCCCATTCCATGTTTATACTGGTATATTACCATTTAATGTAATAATAGCCTTGCTTGTTTATATTTTATACATTAATATAGCTTCAACACGAAGTTTAAGAGGGTTATTTTCGGTTTATGAGAAGAACCTAGCTCAGTATAATGTACACTTTAATGAGCCTAAGGCATGATTGTATTTTTCTATTGATTGTTTGTTAGTACAGCTAGATTAATTCGGTCTATCTAGTTGTGAACATTTATTGGAAACAAATTAACCCTTAAAAATAAATGCAACAGTTGGATACGTGTTCCGAATTTAAGATGGTTTTTTAGGTCGCAAAAAATAAAAACATTATTAATAAAATTTGAATAAACTCACCCTATTATGTAGTAACTAACATGCAATGTCCATCAGTAAACAACGATAAATAATTTCAGTTATAGAAGGAAGAAATGCATTAATGAAAAATATGTAAATAAAATATATAAATTATAAGTTACGTTAATGCAAAGGAATAACAATATCAAACCAAAAAATAAAATTGAAGATAGTATTAAGTATAAATTAAATAGAGCATGCGTGAGTTAATATCATATTACTAACTTTTTATATTGCAAATTAAGAGAAATTGTCTTAACAATTGCGAATTACAGCAAAATAATCATACATGATTTGTTATATCATACATGATATAACCTGTTTCTGGTGGGAAGTTATTTTTATTGTCCCTAACTCACCTGAAAACTGATTTTAGAGATCACCGAAAAACCGATAGTAAATAATATGTTTCAGATTCCAAAAACACATAATCAACAGCCTAAGAATATCTGATGACGAAGAACTCACTTTTTAGAAAATAATGTTTGGAGACAAGCCGTTTCCAAACTTTAGTCTCAGAATATGTTTCTATAAATTAATATTTTACGAAAACAATCAAAACGTAGTCCTCTAAAGCTAGAATAACACTATATGTATATTTTTTTATTATTGCTTTAACTTTCTTCGAGAAATAATAGTATAAGTGAACACTAATCAAAGTGGAAACTACCGAACTTCCAAAATAACTGAGGTATGTTTACAATAAAGAAAACCATGTATAAGGAAATTGAAGATGAGGATACACGTGTAGTATGCGTATTGTAAATTAGATGTATCATAAAGTGGACGGCATACATGTTGGATATATGTATTACTGGGAAAGTCATATATGGTGTATACAAAAGAAACCTGTAACTGATTTATAGGAACAAAATATTACTCGTTACGAAAGTTCATTTTCAGTTATTTTGACTATGACTGTAGTCGATATATGGACAATTTGCATTTCAGACGTCATTCTTTGCATTGCAAAGATCGCATCATTGCAGCATGCACACCATCTTATATGAAAAGCAAGCCATCTTTCAAATATTAAAAAGCTCGCTATAGCATGAATAAAGTATATAATGTGCCATAAAGCTCACTATTATATTCTGTTTTATGTGGAGTTTGAAACTAAAACAAATTAGAACTTCTAAAGAAACCTAAGTCAGATAAAGCCCATGTGTTTAGGTACTACTGACTAGCTACCATCCCCGTGGTCAATAAAGATGAAGATTGGCAATGTTTCTACTTGATATCTAAGTGTTCTGTTATCTTGCCAATTAACCATGTGCGTATAAATTGTCATTTACGATGAAAATATCAATACCTAAAATTGTTCAAATCTTAACTATTTGGTTCTAATAAGTTTAAAGGTCATAATAAAAGATTAAAAATGTAAATGTAGAGTTAAAACTATTTTTGTTACTAATCTTAATACCACGCTTTTACCAGATATTCTTAGCCACACTACTATCACGATTAGTCAAGAATTATTGTTTATTTTCACAATATTTTGGGTTATCAGCTTTGATAAAGATTTTAAGTATAAAGTAAGTGTTTAAATGTTGTACGTCTTTAACAAAAAACGTGTAAAATAGTACACATAATAAAACAGCTAAATGTTGTTTATTTAAAATCGTATTATTTTTTTGGTGAGTTTTTAGAACACTTAAGTATTCTCAGTTGTTCGTTTTGAGTTTTACTCACAATCCTAAAGTGAGTGAAGTTGACATCGGTATTACAAACCACTTACAGGAACTTGCAATAATGGATGTGTTTTCACGTCTTGGTTTGCAAATGTTTTTTTATACATGTAGAGAGACACCTACCAAATGTTTTTTTATACATGTAGAGAGACACCTACCAATAGACTTTATAAACTCCAAAGAAAAGAATGGATGTGTTAGCTTATAACAATCAATGAACGTTTACCCTTCAGTGTAATGCGTTAGAATTGAAACAAATGTTTAATTCTAAACACATGGTTTGGAAATTCATCTTAACTGTACTCGTAGATAAATACGCTCAATTAGTTTTAATTGATAAATATACTTTCTAGTATAAAGTAGTGCGACAGCAATCAACTTTTTCTGCGAAAGAATGAAAAGTTTATTTGTAATTAAGCACAAAGCTACACAATGGGTTATCTGTGCTCTGTCCACCACGGGTATTGAAACCAGGATTCTAGCGTTGTAAGTCAGCAGAAATACCGCTATGCCACTGGGGGGCATCAAAAAAAAAGGATAGCTCATTTCCTTACAAACATTATTTGATCTTGTTCATTATTGTGAAACAATTAATAACTAATAGAAATTATGTTGATCCGATTTAGAATATTTGCAACTGAATTCAAATAAAAAACTTTAACTAAAAAACTGTTATAAATATACAAACAGTAGATTTTCTATAAATTCAAATATTAAACCTTCTATTGTTATTACAAAGAAAAAGTAAATTGCATTAATATTCCTGCTCTACTGTTAAGTTATATTAACATGTTTATTATACAATGAAGAGTGTTACACTTATTTACAATAATAACTTACTGCTTGTAATAATTTTTTAACAGAAATGTTAATATTGGAGATTACCATAAGCGTATTTTTATAGACTAGTGCACACACGTTATAATTGTTTTTTACTTGACGTTGATCAATAAAGTTTTTAATCGAATCTACTTAATAACTAGTAGTTATGAATTTTTTAATTAGCTGGTAAATAATCAAATACTTTTTTGCAAATAAACATATCTCTAATTTTATTATTGAAAAATGTATATGAGAAGAACTTAACAACAAAAGCAATTATTTTCTAATTCCAAATTAGCATTTTAAGAAGTTAACTATTTTTGTGGTGCACTATATTTAGAAGATTCTGTAAATTTGAAAATGTGTGGAATAAGTTACTAAAACAGATAATACAGATAAGTTATATTTTCAGAGCAGTTGACAGAACTAAGCATTTTCTTAAATTCAAAGCATTGCTCCAAACTATAAGAATTCATTGGTTATTTACAAATTTGCCTTTGTATGCTGTAGCATAGAATATATGGAGTCCGTCATTAAGCAACTGAATGAATAACTTTAATTTCAAATCTGTTACAATAGCCTAATGTCTCCTGAGATAAGCTCTTGTTAGTTTAAGATTGTAGTTCAAAAATGAGCAACATTTCACAACTTTTGAAATATTCTAATAGATCACTTCAAAACCAAAGTTCAGGTGTGTCTCAACTTGTACAATATCACTGTTGGTGATAGTTCAGGGAATCAAAGCCTAGATGCATACATAGAATATATGTGCTACAGAGAAAGATTGGTGATTACATGAAGAGTACAGAGGATGATTTGATTATGTATAATAAGTTTCTATGTATAGACTGGTGTGTAGAGTTAAAAAAGTCGTATATATGTAACGTATAGAGGTCAGTATATATGATGTACTAACCTCTATACGTTATGTATAAATACCATTGTGTGTAGATACTTTCCAATGATGTCTGTCTATGATTATTTCAAAGACATATCACTTTATACAATTTCCTTTAAGTTCCTTGAACTTCAACCTATGATTTTGATAATGAGCTTTAGTATTGTTGAGATATTGAATCTCGTACATACAATATATAAAAAGTCCGTTACTGTTTTGTTTATGATATCTTAAAGGTTATAGAGCTGGAAGCTCAAGTAGATAAGAAAATTTCCTTATTCTGGTATTGCCAAAACAAAACAAAATTGCCATAGAGAGAGATAAACCTTTTACTGAGTGTACGCTATTCCTTCTAGATTGCTGTAATTTACTCAGTGTGTGAACATTTTACGTTTACGGGAAAAACAGCAATTTTTTACATATAAAAGCCAAACTGATCAGTTCACATTCAAAATCTCACTATATTATGAAAAACTCACTTTATTATACGCCGTTACAAGTTGCACTAAATGCTGAAAATCACATGGAAGATCTTGTGAAATAGGCTTTAACTATATCTTCAATAAATAAACAGATAAGGGATAGAGTAGCACGGATAAGAAGACCTTATAAACATAACACTGTTTATGTCATCGTCGTGTCAAAATAAAGTTAAGACCAGATTAAACCAAACACTGAAAGAGCCTTATATCTCACAACTCAGTGCACTTTATCAAAACTATCTTTACATCGACTTCCAACATTATAACTTATATTCAAGGGATTTCTGAAAAGTGTTCACTTTTTCTAAGTAAAGATATCATAAAATAACTGTATCTAAACGTTCACTAAAGTTCTATAGTTGATTTAGCATCTTAAAAGATCATTTAAAAAGAGCTTAAGAAAGAACTTTTAAACACTTTTATTACCACATATAATAAAATAGGCACGCGCTTCATAGATAGGATACATATCCCTTGGCAAAAAAAATTAATTTAAAATCAAAACCTAACGAGAAATATATTTGTCAACATACATCTGTCCTTATTGTTAGCTATGACTTACAATTGTTTTCATTAATAAATTCATTATTTAAAGCCATTCATTATTACCTTATCAATATTTACTAAAACATTATAACTATTTTACATATTAGACTTTTTATATATTACTTTTGTCTTATGTTTATAGAATTCATTCCTACTGAAATCGATATAATAAAAACAATTTCTGTATTTGATTGTTTGTTTGTTTGAAATTAAGCACAAAGCTACACAAGGGGCTATCTGTGCTCTGCCCACCACGAGCATCGAAACCCGGATTCTAGCGTTCTAAGTCCGCAGACATACCGCTGTGCTACTGGGGGGCTCTGTATTTGAATAGCTTGAACAACCCGTTTTGAAATACCATTTGTTACACACAGTTTATTGTATCTTTAAGGAAACTGATTTGCTAATATACGAAATATTTTACGTGATACTAGGATCTGAAAATGTCTTTGAAAATCTTATAATGAATCAATAAATATATTAATATATATTTTATTGTTAGCATCAAAGAGAAGAGTTATGTTAAAGAACTGATTTTTTAAAGCTTCTAAACAACCACAAGACGTAAATAAATTTCTTTGATATTAAAATATAAGTTTAGAGTTCACGTATTCGCATATGTAATGACA
Source organism: Limulus polyphemus (assembly GCF_000517525.1). NCBI lineage: Eukaryota > Metazoa > Arthropoda > Merostomata > Xiphosura > Limulidae > Limulus > Limulus polyphemus. The sequence continues at coordinate 1,224,416 of NW_013665629.1, forward strand.
CAAGATGTCAATTATGTAACTAAGTTTCTATATATAATATAAATAAAATTCATAATGACGCTAAGGACGCTGTCTTACAAAAATAACCCAAAATTCGACTGTAATTTGAGTAATTGTATTTATACGTAGATTTTCTGATTTAAGAAATATATTGATCAAACAACAAAAAATAGGATAAAGAATAATTCAACACGAGTTTCATGTAAGGTTATCAAAATAGTTATACTCTCAAATTTTCTTTGTTTTTTGTGATTTTATTTTCAATTTTTTTAGTGAATTGTATTGGGAAAAGTGCCAGTTCATAAGCAAGTCTTTGTTAAAAAAATATTTGTATGCCTGGTTTTTTGTACTATGTATCGTAGGTATATTTTCGTTCTATTTCACAATGTATGATTTGGATTATTTCGGCTTACCTTCAATATACATTTTTATCTTAGTTTTAATATGCAATATACTCATTTTATATTTAACGTGATTAATGACAAGATTCAACCAAAACGTGTTCGAGTATTCTATCATACTCTGTATTACAAAGATTTGGACGTTCTACTCAAACCGATCTAGTTAAATTATTTCTGAAAAGTATTGATAGAAGTAAATAGGCATAACAGGAGAAGAAATGTTAGAGAAGTTCTAATCTACATACAGAGAGAGAAGCATGAAATCATGTGAATTTAAAAAGAATAAATGAAATATTTTATACGTTTTACTCGGAGGAAAAGAACTTAACTCTTTGAAAATTTTACTAATATTAAAATATTTATCATTTTATTTTTATGATAATTTTTATAAGTCTATTAATAACATTATTCTTTGTTATTTATATTTACTTCTAATTAGCAATGTCTTTCTAATATTTATCATACACTATATTTATTTTACTCTATTTTTAGTCACTTTGCATCATTCCTATTGAAAACAAACTTAAATATCCCCGTGTTGTTATGATGTATCGTTATACACACTAACTACATCACTGAAGACACGTAACTAATGTCTACACTCTACACTTGTTACTCATTCTGCGAATAAAGGTTTGTTTCTTGAATTTCGCTCAAAGTTACTCAAGGGTAACCTGCGCCAACCTACCTTAATCCAAAATGGTAGACAAAAGGAAAAGTAGCTTGTTAACATCATCCACCGCCACCTCTTGGCTTCTCTCATCTAACAAGAGAATGGATTTGACCATCGCTCTTATAAGTCACCCACGATCCCAAATTGAAAGCACGCGATTTTATTTTAATATTTTTTTTTGGCCGTAACGGGATACGAACTACCGAACTTAATGTCCACAGCCCTGAACGTTAACCATCGAGCTGCGTTGGGCCCATAAACAGGGAAGGTTTCTTCTTCTTTCTAGGTACCATATCCAACCAGGACGTTGTTGACCATGGTCTTCTCCTTGAGGCACAAAGAATTTCCAAGTCGATACATTCATCCATTTACATAGACTCTTTATATAAGTCACCCTCTGTCTTCTACGATCTGTCCTTCCTTCAATCTATCCAGTTCAGTTACGATCAGACTTTCAATTCCTTCTGTCCTCATAACGTGTCTCAGACAACTCTGTTTCTTTCTGATGTTAATCAGCAGTTTCCTCTTGCAACTTACTCTTGACAAAATATCTTTAGCTCAGATGTGACTTGTCCAATATACCTTCAAAATGCGCCTTAAGAACCACAAATCCTTGCCTCAAATCTTTTTTCCATACTTGTCGATAGTGTCCAACATTCTGATGCACACGTGAGAATTGGTATAACATAACAATCCAAAACTCTCAGGGGCCCGGCATGGCCAGGTGGTTAAGGCGCTCGACTTGCAATCCGAGGGTCGCGGGTTCGAATCCCCGTCCCACCAAACATGCTTGCCCTTTAGTCGTGGGGGGCGTTATAATGTGACGGTCAATCCCACTATTCGTTGGTAAAAGAGTAGCCCAAGAGTTGGCGGTGGATGGTGATGACTGGTTGGCTTCCCTCTGGTCTTACACTGCTAAATTAGGGACGGCTAGCGCAGATAGCTCTCGTGTAGCCCTGCGCGAAATTCAAAAAACATACAAACAAAACTCTCAATTTCGTCTGAATAGAAATTTTACTGTGTTAGTATCATTTTTTTTTTCATTTTCAGAAATGCGTCTTTTCTTATTCATATTATCCGTTTTATTTCATTTACCATATTATGTTATCCAGCTTTCCCGGTAGTTGAATTTATTTATCTGCCTTATCTATTCCTTGTCTACTTTAACAATGCATACATACAGGAATGACCATCTTCTTTATAATTACCATGCATTCTGTTTTCCTACAGTTGATACTTAAATCCTTCTTCACACTTTCATTAACAACTTTATCTAAAATGTTTTGCAGCTTCTCTTCTGAATCAGCTATTAAAACTGTGTCATCAGCATAACGCAAGTTATGGTTGTGGTTTTACCTTGGTTTGTAAAATACCATAGATTATGCTTGGCAAGATACTGCGGCAGGTTGCCATTTCTTGCTGCAGGTCGAATTTCTCAATTAACTTGAGTAGGTTTCTTTTATTGTTGTCCAAGTTGCGCAAGGCATCCGTCAAACGCTATGATCCTGCGCCCTCAATAGCCTTAGTAGTAACCCTAGAGTGACCTTAGCAGTGACCTAGAGACTACAGCAGCTAGTGAGTACTTGCCTCACTGTTACCCTGATAGTTGACTGTCCTAGTGCTAGATGCAGTTTAACGTCATGCCAAGTATCAGGAAGGTTTGATCGTTCAGATAGAGATAACTGTAGAAAAACTCCTTTAATGCATAAAAGTGCGCAGTTACAACAACAAAAAAGAAGAAGAAGAGAATAAAGTGATTATATTAGCTTTCCATCTTACCCAATATGCAGTGATATTACGTTTCAAGTACAGGTTAAATTGTAGAAACTTTTATTTTTAGAATTATATTTTCTTAATGTTTCGTCAGCCAGAACCTCTCCATATTATATTTTTACAAGGTGTTTTAACTGTAAAACATAATTCTAATATAAATATATACCTAATCTTTTTATTTTCATCTAGTCACTAAGTAAAAGGAAAAGCTTAGGTAAATGATTAGTAAAAAGAACTCGAAAAGGACAATCGATAACAATAATCTTGACTTAAAACTTTTAAATTCTAGCAAGTCTCTCTACTTTTACTTATATCAAAATAAATGTATTTAAACTTTATTGAGGTTCTAAACGTGGAATAGGTTCATGACTGAGTATGATCGCCGAGTTAAAATGTTAATAAACAATCATTGCTCAAACCTAAACATTTTAGGCTAGGCATCGCTTTTTTATGGTGTTATAAGTATCTTATATATTGTGTATGGTTGATTGTTAGCATAATATTCCTGAATGGTTTGGACCTTTAAAGTATATCAATCAAACTTGGAAAGGAGATCGACGCCTGTTACTTTTTTAGTATAGATAGCATACGATCAAAATGTTTTACATGTACAAATGCAGCCCATTTAGAATGCAGGGTTTGTCATATAATGATGATGTGACATAAAAAAAAGAGTCAAGTTATGTAAAAGTGCAAACACGCAAAATAGATGTAAAAGTGGGTAAATGTAAGAAAATACCAAAATTGGGCAAAACGTGGCCCTCTTTTAACCTCATGTTGTTGTTTGTTCTAGTTGTAGTAAAAAGAAACTTAGTTTTCTGCAACTACATTTAGCAATATATATATATAACTATTCGCCCCCCCAGTGACACAGCGGTATTTCAGCAAACTTACAACGCTAGAAACCGGGTTTCGATACCCGTGGTGGGCAGAGCACAGATAGCCCATTGTGTAGCTCTGTGCATAAATTCAAACAAACAAAAATATAACTATTCAATCACAATTCAGTTTCATTTATTCTATTTTTTTTTGTTAACATTCTACTACGCTGTGTGCCTGTGCTGCTATTATCTAGGGATGATGCAAGCGTCATCCCTACTATCTTGTTTGCATTGTTTGTGAAAAGTTGGTATTAGCAATACCTACATTTACTTCTTTATTTAAAAAAAAAGTTTTTTCTGTACTTGGTTTTTAATGCAGTGTTTCAATAAACATAGGAAGGTTGTATTTATAATCAAGTTCTAAATACAATGAGGTTCAAACTGTAATACTTATTGTTTATCTATTATTGGCTGGTAATTCATGTTTCACCTCGTCCTTAAGCTTTTTAAAAGAACATCAAATACTTGTAAGACAGTTAACTGCAAGCAAGTGGTAATGATAACATCATTTACACTAGAATTATGATATTTTTAAAAATTACTGTTAGTTACAATTTTTAAATTATTACTAAAATTACTTATAAAAGTGGATACTCCATTTGAAACTATGTCACCTCAGTGAAACTGGTTGACATCATTATTTTGTATCTTGAGTTATCATGTAATAAAAAGGAAGCAGCTGAAAGAAGAACAAGAAATTCAAACTTTTGCTATGATATTTACAAACATTCCCAGGATTTGCGACTCAGTTATTACATAGATATTGTTATAAAATAAAATACTGTTTAGTTTTGTAAAGTTCTGATTACCTCTTGAGGAACTATTTAAAATACCATTTCTATGAATAATCCGAGCTATTCCTACATAGGCAGTGCTACCGCCTATCTGATAATACAAAAATCCTAACTTCCACACAATTTATTTATAACAAAACATATTATTGCAGTATTCATTATTACCTCGTCAAATATTGTGTATAAGCTTCAAGAACGCACTATGTATTTCCTAAAAATATAGTATACACTGTGCGATAATCAAGGTGACTTTGTAGGAAGAGGTAGCGGTAGGGGTGCTATTTATTACCCGCTTTCAACACTCAGCTCTTAATGTCTTTCAACAGTGTTTTACGTTATTAATTAATTGACTATCATTGGCCGCAGAAGTGTCTTACAGGCAGAAGTTAAAAAGTCACGTGTAAAAGTAGAAAGTGAGTAAAAGTCAAGAAACAGCCCCTCATATCAGTTTTATGGTGGATGTTAGAGTAGAAGCTTATTATTATTGTTGCAATAGTGGTGACCATTTCTTTTCATTGCATTTCTCCATACAGAGTGCTAGTACACTCTCTGAGAAATTAAGACGTTCGTGTGACATACCCCCACACTTTGTGGGTGTTGTGTTATAGAAAATGTAATTAATATTTTTTGGTATAAAGATGTGGCGCCATCTATTAATGTAGTTAACGTTAACTTACGTCAAAGATAATAAATTTTGAATAACAACAATAATAAGAGGTGAAAGGGTTGTGGAACCATCAATAAAATGCACCTTGCTCCAATCTATCATCCCACAAACTTTGGTTCAGACTGGCCCAACAATATAGTACTAGTTAGATAACGGACAGACAAACATACACCCAGATATTTGCTTTATATATTGTTGTTTTTATCTTGAGTAAGGCATTAACACATTGCATTAGAATATTTAAAAATTCTGACTTTAATGCTGGAAAGGAGCAAGAAAGTCCAAGATAAAACCAACAAAATTTTTACTATTCTTTGAATGCTTACTTCTTCTAATCTATAATAACTATAATACATTTAATATCATGTATCATATTCAGAGTAATTATTAACCAGGAATCTAAATGAAATGGTATTCGCACTCTACATTTCAGGCTTGCCATATGCCCCTAGACCGTTAAGTCATTATTTTAGCCAAATTTCTATGAAGATCAATTCATCATAAAAATATAAAGAAATAATATTAACAAAAGTAATATTATATACGTTGCTTCTTCAACAACAAGAAGGGGAAAAACGTTAATTTTATCACTCTATATTTGCATATTTATCTCAGTCCAAAACTGACATGCTGCTGCTGTAAAGTGATACAGTGGTGTTTAGGTCAGGTCAGAATAGTTGCATTCCAAATTTGGAACAGCAGTAGAAATACCCCATATTTGATTCTTATTATTGAGTTATGACCGTGTAACTCCATCGTCGAACTCTGATTCATTACCGCGTCTCAAGATAAAAGTAAATTATGAAAAATCTGATAGATTACTAAGTATCTTACACGACTGCTTCGTAGAAAAGGGTTTTTGACGTGAGTTGTAAGGTTTCAAAATGAATTTTTGCACATTGTAGAATAAGTGTGAATTATGAAATGTATTTGGCATAGTGATTTTTTATTAGATGATTAAGTTTTTCATCGTAAGTTGATAAAAATATGATAATTACCAATCCAGTACTTATCTATATGTTTTATTAATATTTAACTTGTTTATAAATCGAATAACATTTCAACACTTCTTCGAAATATACAACCGTGTATAGCATTTTGGATTTTCTATTATTCTTAAATTCCTAGAAATTCAATTGTTTCTGTGAAAATTGTTCGTTTTTATCATGTGTTGTAGTTTCAACTATTTTTCTTTGTTTTAGTACTAACTTTGCTCTCTTTCTAAAACTAATTTATTTACTAAGCTTAAACAAAAATAGATCAAAACAGGAAAAAATAAAAACAAAACTCTGAACAATTTTTAGTCTATCGACAAACATTTAAAAACAAACAAACGAGAGAAATGACAAATAAATGGAAGTTTTTATTACCATGTTGTAATGCGAATTACAAATTTAGACATGTACCTAAACATGTTTATCTTCTTTATTTTCATAAATGCTAAAGATAAATGATGAAATGAAACATAAATTAAAATACTGTAAACCAGTTTTTTTATTATCGTGACAAATACAGCTCAATGAAACGGAGATTACCGTGGTATACAGAAAAATTTGCTTACCATAGTGTTACCCATACCAACTCTAGCAACAAACTTAATTTCTACAAACACAATAGGAATAGTTTTCTCAGTCGTTGATGTCATGAAATATTGCTACAATTTAATGATATTAGAATACAATGTTTATCTCAATTTATTGCTCTCATGATTCTAAATGGTCCTCTTTCACACTTAGAAACTAATTACAAATATTTAATTAAATAAATGTTTTGCCAATTAGGTTATTTATATCTGCTTTCAAGGTATAGCCCCCCAGTGGCACAGCGGTATGTCTGCGGACTTACAAGTGCTAGAATCCGGGTTTCGATATCCATAGTGGGCAGAGAACAGATAACCCATTGTGTAGCTTTGTGCTTAATTACAAACAAACAATTCAACATATCACAAAAAGAAGGCAGCAGCTATGACTCTGCGACTGAATGAGATAGCCTAGTTGCTTCGCGCCATAAAAGGCCAAACAACCAACCAATCATGCAGGAAAGGCAACTGTTGAAAATACACCCTTCTAAAATTTGTAGTTTTTTCCCCCAAAAGAAGAAACCTCTGGATTTAAGGCATATTTTTCAAGATGCACCTACATTTTTAATAGCAAATCTTAATCTCTTGGCAGTTAGCATATACACAAATAATCACATATACTGTACAATTCTTGATTAATGGAAGTGATAATTGAAGCTGTACATGTTGAGACCCGCGACCAACTATACTACCATTAGTGCAATAAGAGAACTACATTTTCTGCTAGTCGTTTAGCATAGCTAGTGATTTCTATCACCCAACTTCAATCCTTTATAACCAGTAAGGTGAAATTTGAGATGTCTGCGTTCAAGATGCGATAGCTTTGTTAGTAAAGCCTCTGCCTGTCAGACGAGGTCGTGTTCTTTCTTCTAGTCTTCTTTCAAATTTAACTTTCACTAGTCTTCTTTCAAACTCGACTTTCATGAGTCTTCTTTCAAATTCAACTTTCACCAGTCTTTTTTTCAAACTCAACTTTCACTAGTTTTCTTTAAAATTCAACTTTCACTAGACTTCTTTAGAAAAATTCGACTCTCACAAAGGAGATGTGCCACTCTTCAAGGTTTTTATAGTTGAAACATTTAAAATATGCAATTCCAGCAACAACAAAAAGCAATAAGAGGACTCTAAGCTTTATAAATTGATTAACAAAGTTCGAAAGTCCACTCAGTGAAAACTGAGATTTGCATCAAATTCTGCTTACAACACCTCAAGTTCCGCTCCATCTCAATTTTCACATCTTCAGAAAAAATCTAATTTCATAGGACTGTTTGTGGCAATTCAACTTTAAAAAGTTCATACAAAAATATCATGTCAAAGACTGTTGTTATTTTTCTTAGAGCAAAGCTACATAATAGCCTACCTAATTCTGTCCTCCGCAGGAAATTGAACCCCGGAATGTTTAGGGTTGTAAGGTCTGTAAACTTACAATTAACCCACAGTTGAGTTTTAGCAAAGAGATTTATGGAATAAACAGGAATGAAAATTTCTTAATTTCAAGCTGTTTTCTTAGGAAAGAAATAAGTAGGTTTGAAATTATAGTTAGACGAAAATATGTACCGGTGAAAATATATAAAATTTCATAACACTTCCAAGTTCACACATCAGCGAAAAATAAAATTTATATGAGGTACTTTTTTTTTCTCCTGTGATTGGCACAACACACATTGCCTATTATGCAGCTTTGCGCTTAAATCTACTGAAGGGATATCTGCACTAGCCGTCCATAATTTAAAAGTGATCGATTATAATGAAATCAGCTAGACAGCACCACCTACCACCATCTTTCTGGCTACACTGATCGAATAATGGAATTGACTGTCATTTTATAACCCCCTCATGGTTGAAAAGGCGAGCATGTTTTGGGATGAGATTCGAACTCGCTACACACATATAGGTAAATAGTAAGGTACCCTAGCCACCTTGAACTTAAACTTCAAAGAAAAATACAAATTCCAGAATCTTATGACAGACATTTTAAGCAAAACAGAATGTTATGATGCAAGAAGTAGTTTTCAAAGAGGGTAGTTATTCGGGGATTAAGTAATGCTATATTGAGAACTCCTGTTTGTGTATGGTACGCTAATCGCACTTCATAAGAATATTTTTTTCATGTTCTGTGCTGCTCGAAGCTACACCCTCCATCGTCGATCTCGTCCATTCTGATGGCTAGGATTACCTTCTAATGTATGTGGACGCGTGTTCCATATACCTTAATGAGATTTTACTTTTTTCGGTCATTTTTCTCAGAGAAACAGCCGTTGATTTCGGGGTGTGTTTGATTGCAAGCTTTTATCATTTTCACATATTACTTAATGTCTAGTTAATGATATCAGAAGACATTCTTACATTCATCACAATGGAATTTTGGGTTAAGGGAATTCTTTTCGCAATCATAACCTTTACTTTGCAGATGAAGGTTTTATTGCGGCCTTACTTGAAAGTGTAATAAACGCTCATCGTATAGTGTTTTCCGCTGTGCTAAAAATGTTGCGTTCTTTGGCTTTGGCTTGAGCGTGACCCATCGGTTAACTTGTTGGACTGTGAATTCAAGGTTTCATGCCTTTTGCCTTCCAAAGAAAAAAAATGAAATCGTTTGTATCTCAATTGAAAATTAAACATAAAAAGGTGATAGCAGAAGCATAAAAGTTTGGCAGTTGCTTAAATAATGATGCTGAGAATGTGGCTTTATTGATATATACTGAATTTCCTCCCAGCGAGTAGACCTTAGTACTAGCTAGTATGGAGACTGCTGCATTTCACTTAATTTATCAATTAACAAAAGAAAAATTGTCTCGAAAATATATGTCCAAAACCACTTTCTTTGAGAGTTTCCGGCTTGAATTTACTTTTAATATTCAACAAATTAAGGTGTTAAGGCACACCTTGGATCGTAAGGCACGTGTTAAAAGAAGTAAAACAACTGTATTCGCTAGCACTCCTTAATTGTTCAGTGATACAATAGATGAAAGGAAGCTAGTCATTACTGCCCACTGCAAAGTCATGGGCTACTCTAATCGAATAGTGGAATTTCACGGTCACTCGTATAACGCACCCACGGAGTGCGAAGCCCAATTTTCTTTCTTTCCCCGCGTTTTGATAGGGAAGATCGAAGCATCACGATAGTCAGCAGCAGGATAAGCAAACAGGAACTCTCTCTTTGAAAGCAGCTAAAAGCATGATATTGTACTCGGCTTGCTGCATAATGTCTACCAAGGTAGTTCTAAACGGTTTCTGAATATCTCTGCGTGTCAGTTAGAGACTTCCATGCTTCTTTTGCTTGGCCCTTAGGCTCGGGATGCGCTGACGGATCTCAGACACTTTACCACTTCAAATCACTTTTCGCAGCCCCAACGCTAAAAGAGTGCAGCGAAATGCCTTCTTTTTAGCCAATAAGCGTGTCCAACAAATTTATGTTCACATTATGAAAAACCTGATTGGATAGTGTGTTTTTTTCCTCAACAAAAATGTCCCCCACTGGCTCGTGAAAGATCTATTAACAATGATTCTTTAAGCTCGCTATAAAGAAAGACATTGTTTATAAGAATACTTACTGTTCAGTTTGGTTAATAAAACACATTATAATCTCCAAATTTATAGATAAGCCAGAAAATTAGTAGTTTTTTCCTTAATCATTAAGAAACTAAAAAAAAAAATATTACCCATCCTGTTTACACCCTCTGACTTAGACACGGTTGTAATGTTATCGAAGTGACCGCTGCTGCTGAAAATGTAGCATAACCATCATTATTGACACCTCTTATTTACTTTCGTATGACGATGTACAACGACAGCACTAACAGGGATTTGTTTCGTAAAGATCCATTATGTTAAGTGTAGGTTCCCAATAATATGTGTCAAAACTTATACGTCATATACCAAAAATAAAATAAAATTTCATCGAAACTTGTTGCACCAGGTACTTTGGGCAAAAACTGCTTCATAAAAACAAATTAATTTAAGAACCCTGACACAATCGGGAAAATACCTAATAAGCAAACATTCGAAACACCTCGGCTAGCAGTGCAGATAAAGCGTGCTATAGTTTGGAAAAAAATATTTTCAATCGTATAAATACATGTAATCAAATGTACTTTAAGGCAAGATAAATTAGTTGTTAATTTAGATCAATGAGTATTTGTTCTTAAACAAACGTGTGCTGGTAACTCTCATTATTATTTTACTCTTTATGTTTTCTTCCTGGCTTTAGGCATTCATTCGCTAATGCATCATATCAGTTCATCTTACATTTTTGTTTCTTCTCAAATTAATATTTTGTTAGTTTCTGCAAAAAATAAGACGATTAATAACACAAAAGGTAATTAAAACTAATGAACAGTGTTATTGGATAAAACGGACGATTTCGTGTTAATAGTAAAAAGTATTTTTTCTAGAGGAAAATCGCTATTTTTAATGTTACTCATCAACGTTAATGGCTCCCTGTGTGCGATGTATTTGTGGATAATAGTCTCTACTGTCAACTAACATGAATTTCAACTCAGCTAAATGAAGGACTTCTGTATCATGCTTGGCGAGCAACTTTTGGGTTGGTCACGAAGTGACGTGCTATAGCAAGAAGTGTCAATTATCAGAGGCATAGAACTGTTTGTTCTCTCCAAAGGTAAGGCAGCTGGAACCATTTAGAACAGGTAAGACAACTAAAAGCCATTAACTGGTTGACAATGTCGTCGTCTTGTTGATTTCAATATATTTCGATTATTTATCAGAATTTTCTGATGCGACGGCATTCATTTGATCTGAAGAAAAAAATATATACTTTTTAAAATTTCCCATTCAGTGATGAGAAAACATTAAACGAAGTATGCTTATTTTATTATTCATTCAAACATCTCTGTCAGAAGAAGCGTATTTTTATATATAGTTGTTCGATCTACATTAGTTTTTTTTTAATCAATTTAGGGATCACCAGCGTAAATGGTTTACAATTCTCTTCTTTAAGATCTATTAAAAAGTGACTTTTGCAGTTACTTACTATTGTTCTATTTAGGTAATGTCACTTTACTAAAAGCCTTTATATACAACGAAGATGCATACCTGAACGTATAGGTCAGTACTATATCTCTATGTCTCAAAGTAAACGTTTCAAGAGCTAACAATTCCCAACTGTTCTAAGAAAGTTAAAATCTCTTAAATATATCCTAAAGCCAGTAGCAATGAGTGGGGTTGGAGACTTGGTACTTTTAAAATATGAATATATATTGAAAGCTTTTAAAAATTGAAATTAGATTTGACTCGTTACAGTTAACTTCGCTTTAACAATCACTTTCGAAACAGAAGAATAAAATATGCATGTGATATTTCAGTCAATGTTTGCTAACATATTCTTCATTTCCTCCCTAAAACAGCCTTACTCATTATTACCAGTATCACTCAGTTACCCTTTTGATAACATGTAATATTTGAATTTTGATTTCGGAATGAATTGGCTGCAATTAAAGATAACAGGGATCGAATAAAAATTTCGACCTTAACTGCTTTTGCGTTACTTCTGACAAGTGAAAAATTATTTCGCTCCACACACACACACACACACACACACATATATATAATAAACCAGTAATCATAATGAATCTGAAAATTTCTGATTGTTATTTTCTATCATCGAAGGAAAAGTATGATAAATAATGAATTTTATTAAGTAAAAAACGGAATCACTTAGTGTAGGCCAGGCTCACTCATCTCTCTTTGTGTAAACTTGTATTGCTCTAAACAGAAAAACTGGACGTTCCTCATATATATTATTATAACAAGGTCATCATTATCACCCATTTTCAAGAGTAAATTGTCCTCAAATATCCAAAATTAATTTTTCCATCACTATTTCTTGTTGTTATCTTTAACGGATAATGTCTGTGGCCATATCACCCAAACGTGTTGGGGATAGTCCATCTACCAAGCAAAACACAGATGCCAATGTCAAACTAGCCAGCAACTAAGAAGAAATAAATTAAGGGTTAGGAATTGAGTGCTTGAACCCACAAAGTCTCAACTCCTAAAAAAATAGTTTCTATTCTCCATAAAAAACCGGTTACAAATCTTAAACTTGTCTAAGTATGTAATAGAGGTTTCTTTCGTTATCTTTAAAAATAAAATAAGAGAAATTCAAGAAAAAAGTATTATACCTCTTTTGATAAAGCTGGTGGCAATTATGTTTTTATATTTAAAATATTATATGCACACATTTTAATTACTAAAATCAATACAACTAACACATTTACAAAAATCACCTGAAATAAATATACAATTATTACTAATTTAAAGAAAGCCATTAAAATGGAATATATATCGGGATTTTATTTGTTCTAACTTACCAATTTTATATGCAATTCAAAAATTGCCTGAAACTCCTGTTAAGTTCAGATTAACTACAAACTCTTTAACTACAGCCACTGTATTTCTGTTTCTATTGTATTCTGTAATATTCTAGGTGTTTTATTTGAAAAAATAAAATTACTGTCAGCTAATGATTTGAACCACTATTTTTGGATCAATAGAAATACATATTCCGGTTTTGAAATGTTTAACTAACTTAAATTATTTTAAAACAGCCAACTCTATTACTACTTATGATTCTACTACATTATATACTAAAATAGATCTGAATGATTTTATCAGAGTTTTTAATGATTTGCCTGAAAAGAATTAGATACAGAATCAATTATTCCAAAACTTAAATTTACTAAGCATCAATGTAAAAATATACTTAATTTTTGCATCTATAAGAGTTATATTATTTCAATAAACAACTATATAAACAAACATTGGGTATTCCAATGGATGTCAATTTCGCTTCAAATATGGTCAACTTGTACCTGTTCTTCTTAGAAAAAACATTTTTGAAACATGTATCAAATTCTAATTAATGTATCTATACTTTTCGATGACTAAATCTCTATCAACAATTTTAATTTTAATCTAAACCTATCATACCCAAAGAAACTTGTAATTAAAAGAAGAAATAGTAGTAATATTCATGCGCATTACTTAGACTTAAACATTAATTTTGTAGAAGACAGAGTACAGTAGTCTGTTTTTGATAAAAGAAGGAAATTTGATTTTCCCATCCTTGGTTTACCCAAATCGAACAGTGTGGTTCCGTCTATGCCACTAAAAGAAATTATTACCGTTCGATTAAAAAGATGTTTAACAATTTGTAACAATAGTAATTATTTTATGGATAATGTTCAAGTATTCATAAATAAATTGAAAAATAATGGTTAATGGTTAAATTACTAGCATATAAAAAGTTTTTTATACTATTTTATAATAAATATGAAATTATATTAAAAAGTAAACTCTCAATTACGGAAACTACTTTGCGGAGAACTTAAAGATCGTTAGTTATTCAAGGTCATCCTTGACTTATAAACAACTAACTTTAAAATATGTAAATTTATTTTCAGTATACTTGGGTGGAAAGACCAGCTTCAGGTGGTTGGGCTTTTTTCAGCTCATCCTGTTTATACTTGAACAAACTTTCAAGAGAAAGGGAGGGGGACAGGGTGCTGTGGCTACAGACATTATCCGTTATGAGTTTTAATGATGACAACAAGGACTGGTAATGAGAAAATGAATTTTAATTTTTGAGTGTCTTTGTAATGTTTATATATATATATATATATATATAAAGGACAAAACGGCAAAATACAATAACACTTTTCTTTCATCGGTTATTTTTATTCTTATTTCAAACCACTACGCCGAAAATAACTACATCGCTATCATGAGACAGGGTAATAGAGCTATGGAACAAACTACAGAGATAGAATGGTAATTTTTATCCTGTAGAGTTCTACAATCTCAGATATTGCTTCTAGCGAGATAGGTTATACTATCTCTACCATTTTTCGTATTTTGTTCGCTTCTATTTGTTTCGTAAGTCTTTACGGCCTGAATTGTTGAAACAAATTTATATAGAGATAACTAGACAGACAAGGAAAAGAGGGTAAAAACATTATTTCTGATCGACACAAGAACTTACTAAATTGCTACATCCATTTCTATATCCCAACATAATCTTCTTTCATTAAATTGCTCCTATGAGCCATACCTAATATTTTTTACCGATAAAGCTTTCCTGACAAACAACTTTATTTTTGTGACTCCTATGACGATTTTAAGCAACTTATTGAGAATATGTAGATTAAGAAAAAAATCTTCATTTTCTTTTTCCTGTTCCAAATCGACAGCAGCAAAAATATTTCAGACGTTATGTTTCACTATTGCCTCATTATGATATTGTTGTTGTGTTTTAAAATGTGGCACTTTTAATAAAGTTTGTGAAGAGAAATGAGAGATACGTTGATTTGCATATATTGATTTAAAGCAAGTTTTTCTCATCACGAATTTCTTTAAAATAAGTGTCACCACATAGTAACAAAACCTCTGCATGATAGCTCAGGAATGTACTTAGATATTATTATAGCTGTTGATTCGGAATAGAAAAAAAAAAGACATTTCTAATTTTATGTTCGGTGTGAGAACTTTAATGAATGTTGTGTGACGGAAAAAGAGTTCAAATAAACGACTACAGCATTTAAATGTCCTGTGATATATGATTACACCGAATTCCAATATATATATATCTTTACACAGAATAAAAATTAAGATTAACGATAGTGTAAAATGTGTACTAATCATAAATATATTACATTCCTTTCACAATGAATAAGTTGCCTTCTTGAAATAAAAACCTTCTTTAGAATAAAGAAATACTTCTTTCAATTCCAAACAAATCATATGACAATTGTGAAGTAAAATAAAACGCTTAATCGAAACGCTTCAGTAAAAGGTTTGAAATGACAGAAAACAGAAACTATATTAATGAGGAAATATCAACTAACTATGAATCAAATTAAAAATTTTCTTCAATTGAATAATTATTAAATCAATTAAAAAGGTGAATTATAAGTTCACTTTTAATGTGCGTATTTTGTATGTATATAGAGAGTCATGCTAATAATGTAAAAGTATGGAGTGTTCGTTTGAAAAAAAGAGAAATTAAATTCTAAGTTATTAGTGGGAAAATGTATACTGAGTGTGTACACAACAAATAGAAATACACATAATAAAAATAGTATTGTGCAGTTGGTAATTTGAGCGCAAAATGTATTATTTATTTGTTTGTATTCATTGTGTAATAGTTTTACAAAACTTATAACAGTTTCAATGGTTTAGAAAGAAGGGTGTGTATAAAAAGGCTATTTTTAATAGGTTTTTTCAGCGTAAAACCGGCCGGAAACAATTATAAAAAGTTCTTTGCACTCAGTTGTCGCGTATTCAAGAAGCCAGGACATCGTATTTAGGTTTTATGGATGTTTTTTATCAAAACAGACCATTGAAAATGTAATACTAATGTTGTTTTCTTGTGTGTGAATTTCAACTTAAAGTTGGTTTAAACACCGGACCAGTGCAAGGGAAAGCTGAAAACCAAACACCAAGAAAAACATATATGTTGTTGTATTTTCTTTAGCACATTATAAAAGTTTCGTCTTTAGTAAGCTATTTGGTCACCATAAATGGGAGGCATTTCAGTAGTACTTAACCTACTAAGTCCGCACAGTTTTCTTTCCTGTGCAAAGGATAAACACGTGTTTCTTTAGTTCTGAGATTCTCATGATCTGAAAGAATTTGTATGGGAAACGTTGCGCTTTATTGTATAAAAAAATGCTGTTATAAAGGATTTACGCTCTAAATTTATGCAAACATAACACAAATGTTAATATCTTTTTGTATAAAATCAACTTATGGAAAAAGGCATTAAGACAGCTCATGTAAACTACAGTTTGGATGATACATATGCTCGTTTTTTCAAGGTGGTGGAGAATTTATATTGATGTTTTCTCTTCCTTTCCGTAAAATGAAACTGTCAGAAAATTCTCACCCATTACTTACCAGTATAATTTGGTCTTGTTGTTGTTATTTTTTTTGGTAATGTATTTGGTACTTTATCACGGTAATATAAAGCCAACAATTCGTATTTTCGAAAAGCAATGTTTCGACATGTTGGTAAATATATCAGGCCGATAACAGTATGTTGTGAACTGCATTTTTGTCTTGTTTTAATACATTTCGGATAAAGAAAAAACAATAATTTAAGTAGTTCTTTGCGTGTCTAAACAAATCTGAGACACAAAACGACGATTTGAGAAGTTGAATACATTTCAGACGCAAACAGCAGATCTTGAAATTATATATTATTTTATTTAAACATATTTAAGGCACAAACTATGGATTCCTGAAATTATGCATTTTCATCAGCAAACACAACTAAGTATTAGAATTATGAGGCTAGGAATTGATTAAGCACGCTTTTAATACACAATAATGGCTACTTTAATAGAAGCTATGATATTTCGAATATAAAGGAAACCGCGGAGTTATTGGTGTAAATATCAATGAAATTAGATGGTGAATCTATTAATGGGGAACAATATTGTTACAGAAAATGGAAGTTAAAAACGAATAAATTTTACAAGGCATTGGTATTTCTATGTGAACTCTTTGCTTTACAGAGAGCATCAAATCTTGTTTATATACTGACATACAGTTTATGAATATACGTTTGTAGAAAATTGGTCAAATGTCCTGTATTACTGCCCACAATCCAGCTAAATGTTTAGTAACCTTTAGACAAAACCTCATACATCCTTAAGAATATTCACATGAGGATTTTACGCAGGTCGTGTCATGGTTGTGGGTGTTCTATCGGTCTTCCTTGCCGTTAAGATATCGTTTCACCACGTCTGCTGTAGCCTTAAGCTAATCATCTTGCCTTAAGATACTATGTCAGTTACAACATAGAATCTTCAGAATACTGCATACAGCTTCTGCTGAAACGTAAAGTATTGAAGCCATTTTCCTTTTGCTTGGAGTATCTTTGACCAGATTCATTTCTAGACACTAATATTTAAGTTATAGGATCTATTACTGCAAATATATTAAACTATTTCGGGATAATGTGATTCTCTTTACATGTAGCATTACTGTAGTATTTGTCTTTTATACTTTTTTCTCACTTTTCAATAATTATTTCTGATAACGTACTTGCCTCAAATACTAGGTTCTATATGATTTGTACATGCTATGATATTCAAATACACTTCAAACTAGTAACTGTTTTTTGTAAGAGATCCCTAATTCCAAAGTAATTTTACATTACATTTCATATTCTGAGAGTGAAACATCTTCATCACAGCTATCAATGATTTTGGAACTATTACTACACAGAGCACCATCAGTGATATTTCCTTTTTTTAGGGAACTATTCACACTAAACGTACCAAAATTACCAAAAATATCCCTTAAGTATCACCCTTAGTGGGCGTTTCTCCAGAACCATCAACTCTACAAAAACTAGTGGGAGTGTTTTCATTTCGAATGTTATTCTTCATAGATGTTTCTTCATTTTTTTCCATTATACACATTGCCTTTCGTGCCTTGCACTTTTTACAACGTTCGCTAGTGAGATAGCGGTGAGTTTAAAGGTCTTAAAACACTAAAATCCGGGGTTCGATTCCCCAAGATGGATACAGAAGATACGTCAATATGGATTTGCTCTAAAAGAAACAAACAAACCTTTTGCTAGCATATTTTCGAGTAAAATACTAGATATATATATATACAGATGGAAAAAAAGTGATTATACAGTAGGTACTATAAAGTTGATATTAAAGAAAATATTACAAAAATAATTTATAAAAATGTAATCATTGTTTCTTTAAGAGTAATAGTTAGAAATTAAACAATGCTATAAATAAAACAACTGCCCACAATGCATATATCCTACAAAATGATACTATTATGAAATAATGTCAAAGATTAAACAAAGACTTATAAGTCACACTTAAACTTCTATAATTAATGAGCACTTCACATAGGTTATGAACCCAATGTATAGTACAAATATCTGTCTGGCTAAATATATTTCACATTTACTAGTATAAATGTTTTCTGTTTTAATGGAAGTTATTTTGAACAATGATACTTACATTCTCGAGTGTGTTTATTTGACACCGTATATATACAAACATAATTTCATGAACATGTGACACGCTAGACATAATAACTTTTTATACGCGACAGCAATACTTGTGATTGGTAGTTTGTGTGTTCTAATGTTGTTACAGGAACTGAATCATAAAATATAGAACAAATAGACAATTTTCCAGAGATTAGTGACAATAAATTATTAAATTTAAAGAGTGCCAAAGTGAGGACATGTGAAAATATCCCTTTGGAGGAAACAACAATAACATCTTTAACGTCAAAGTGAAAACATGTGAAAATATCCCTTTGGAGGAAACAACAATAACATCTTTAACGTCAAAGTGAGGACATGTGAAAATATCCCTTTGCAGGAAACAACAATAACATCTTTAACGTCAGCCATTGCTGGACCCCAAGATAATTTAGGAAACGTCCAGTGTATTTTCTACAATTTTTTTGTCAACAATACAATAAAACAAAGTTATGTGCTACAACCTGTACTTTCAGTCAAAAGTTACAAAAAACAGCATAAAAACGTTAAATTAAAACCTACTCCATGGCCTACATAAAAGAATGATGTTTCGTTTCGAAGATGTGTTGTCTGATAAGAAATCTTTACATTGACTAACTTCTCATTCTCCCATTCTTTTACATTACTTTCCTTTACTTAATTTGTAGGTGGTTGTGCTTGAAGTAAAGAAGCAATTTTACAGTTTTTGGCTACCGTGTTCTGAATGAGGCGCTCGTTTTCAACTGTAATGGGTGACATACGAGATATAATTATATCTATATATTATAAAAAACATGCGTTGTTGCCACATTATACAAAATCAGCTTAGCTTAAATCAATTAATAATCTTGCTACAAATGTTCCAGAATTTTCTTGTTTAAAGTCTGTCTAAGTGTGAAATACCAAAACCTGCTGTTATATATATTTCATTATAAAATAAACTTTACGATTTCCTTTAAAACCTCACAATTATATTCACATTCGAATTAAATATACATACAGGACTAATTACACATCAGAGAAAAAACAGTTAAGTTTAACTGAATTACTCGAATTTATTCACAAATCAACTAATCCACAAGATACATAACAAAACCCTCAGAAGAGCACTATCTATAATTTTCACATTATCTTACTGACGTTTCGTCGTATTGAATTTTATTCAACAATAATCTAAATAAGTAAACTCGGTGTTTTTGTTTTTGCAAGAAGCTATTAAAATCAGAGTAATTCAGTATTCTAATAGACAATTTTAATAACGAGAGTGAAATAAAACGTTTCTGGTAAACTACAGGTCGAATTAATGACACTGTTCGAGAAAAATCAAACATCATTCATCGAAAAGGTCGTGAGTTAAATATCACGTAGAAGGTACATATTTTTAAGTATTTAAAAACAACTTCCTGTTAGGGAAAATTGCACATTATCTATTAGCAAACATTATCCTACGTTACTAATAGCTACGTTCATTAAATATTATAGTAGTTTCGTATGAGAAACCAACTTATAATATTTCCAGACTTAACAGACCCGTAGACAGTAAACTGACCAAATCAAGTTTAAAAGTTAGAAAAAGCAAGTTTCCTTAAACAAGTTAACAGAGGTACTTTGACATCAAACATCAAATGGAAAAATAAAGAAAATATTTCTCTCAGTGTAAGAAGGTACCTTATGTAATTTACTTTTATTTGTTTTCAGATTAGAACACATTTCTTAACTTGCTGTCGCGTAGGAATACACGTGTTACAAAACAAAATTCAAACTGTAGTCCAATTTTTTTTCTAATACACTAACCCAAAAAATAAAGCCTTAGAGTATAAAGTTTGATATATGGAATGACCGATATTTTTGTATTTTCATTAAAAATGCACGGTTTTGAAATATGGTCGTGAATAGAAAAATGAGGATTTTATATATTTTATCCAGTAATAAAACAATAGTGACAAAAATATTTAGATTCCTTCCTTCGGGAAGTGGTATAATTAAAATCAAATTTCACAAGAACTTTAGAAAACCTTAAATTTAATTGTGAAACGTCTTAGCTATGTAAATTATGAGATGAAACATCAAAGTTATGGAAAGTGGGGAGTTTAAATATCATCAAGATAACTGCCTAAAGATGTGTTTGATGAAGAGTGACTCACATTTTAGAAATTAAATTTTGGAGACGGCTTGAATAGGAAGTGAAAAGAAAAAAAACAACTGATGATGACATAAGCTTATCGAAACGTTGTATATTTGTGACAAAGTTTCTTTTTCAAGCCGTCTCCAAACTTTAAAGATATGTTTGACTTGTTCGCATATAATCTATATGAAGAATGTATCCTATTATCCTATTGCTTGAAAATGATTTAATTTTTATTATAAAAAGTGAAATAATATAAATCCTAAATATGTTAAGACAAAATATTTGATCCAGATCACCTGTCTTTATCCCCAACAAATGAACAAAACAGTTAAATATTTGTCAAAAATTAATAATTCTTAAAGATATGAACAGTTATGGAAAAATCGTGTGTATAAAACTTTTCAACAACAGAAAGTGATGTTAATGTTAAGTAATTTCTTAAAACATTCACAATGACAATACTGTCAGTATCACTTCTTACTACAACATTTCTAACATACAAACAATGGAACATTTTATAATAATGTATGTGTTAGTACACAAAAGTTATTAAATATCATGTTCTATTGACCAAGGTATTCTACACCATAAATCTTAATGGAACATTTTAAACACATTGCTATAGCTCCCTAGACAAACATTTTTACATCTTCACAAAAAAAAAGAATCATCCATCACAAAGAGATTCTATTTCATTTATCTACATTTACAAATTTGACAATGTTAAACTGATGTTCAACGCAGGAAGACATTAATATATATCCAAATGTCACTTCTCTACATTAAGAGTGTTGAAATAATTATATTATTTATACGAACATTGATACACCTTCAGAGACAAACACACTAAACGATCAGTTACGGAGAGTGACACATTTTACCATATTATCATTGTGTCATTATTACACTATTTTTGACTGTCATCGCAAACGCAAACATCCCAGTTATTTAGAAACAGCTATAACTATTCTTACGGAAATTGACGACATTCTAACTGGTCTACATGCTGAAAGTATTACTTCTGAGAAAACGAATTAAAAAAGTTATTGTTCATCTGGAAACTAACACACAATGTTCAACTTTTTTATGCTGTTACTGTCAAATGTTAACAATAAGAAAACATCAGTGGCATACTTTCTCACTGGCATAACTTCCCCTTTTGTTCAATTAACTGTGTTATGCCCTTATCAATCTTAATATTATAATGTTTTCAAAACATTCCTCAGGTAAACATCTATATCAACATTATAATTACATGTTCACAAAAAGCGCATATATTCATCGCTATTTCTTGAACAAAATCACATGAAGCATTGCAATATTAATCCGTATTATAAAACTATAATAAGATACTCCAAACTACTTTTTGTGGACAAAATATTAAGAAACATTCATAATTGAATTTATTTTACAAAGTATCAAACAGCTCAACTAGTTCCATCTTATATATGAAGTCCCGAGGTAGTTTTGTCTTGTAAAAACTGTCTCAAAGCAATGAGCAAAATTAAAATAAATATATGCAATAAAACAGTTTAAGAGTCACTAGAACATTTGAATCAAAAATAATTTTCGTGTGTTATAAGTTAATTTCAGCCCGGCATGGCCAGGTGGTTAGGGCGCTCGACTCGTAATCTGAGGGTCGCGGGTTCAAATCCCTGTCACACCAAACATGCCAACCTCCGCCTTTGCCTGGTCCCAAGTCCAGAATGAGAAAGGAAGGGGGGTTGGGCGCGGGACTAGCAACTCCACCCCGTAAAAACCAACCTGCTACAAGTAACTGCAACAACACCTTCCGTTGGCGAGGTGTTGTTGCGGCCCTATGCTCCACTGGGAGTTTACAGGAATAAAAAATAAGTTAATTTCAGAACATAAATTCAATATATTCGTCCCCCATCTGCATGATGATGTATGATTGTAAATCTACTATATAATGCTAATTATAATTATTAAAGCATATGCCCCCCCCCCCAGTGGCACAGCGGTATGTCTGCAGACTTCGATACCCGTGGTAGGCAGAGCACAGATAGCCCATTGCGTAGCTTTGTGCTTAACTACAAACAAACATTCAATATATTCAAGATATATTACTTGTGATTGTAGCTACAACATAGTTTCATATTTAAGGTACTAATTGTAAGTACGCTAGTCACGAACATGTTCTGTTTAAAAGGAGCTTAATACTAATCATAGAGTTGAGAATGATACTAATAAACGATAAAAAATCCATGTACAATCTTATGTACTAAATAAAAAAAAATTATAATAATGCTATTCCCCGAAACAAATATTGGTTCATCTTTATATCACAATGAGATTATAAATCATTTCTCAATTAAAAAACCTAAGATAAAAACAATTAATGTATAGAAGGAATATAAAGTTCGTTTGTAAACAAGATATTGGTTACTATTCACCGTAAAGCGCGTTTTATCAATTTGATAAAAAAGTTTCAAAACGAGGAATAAATGTCTA
>NW_013665629.1:1248501-1258987 GCF_000517525.1 Limulus polyphemus
CGAACACGTCAGGACCTAGTACAAAACACCAAAGTAAACCGCCGATTTAACGACTTCACAACTCTTCAAATTCACGAAGTAATAAAAATCCTACAGCAAACTTCCATGATCAACAAACAATCGACAAGAAGAAAGTAAACCTACAGACATCGGTCTTGTTTAACAAAATCTGCCTTATTAAGTTAACTAAACCCCCAATATAAAAATAAGTAATCTAGCATTTTTAGAACTTCGACATGACTACAAATTGTGATATCAAATTAATGTTTTTTTTTTTCATTCTGAAGGTTCTAAGCATATTGATTGTCGTTTTATTTGTACTATTTGTTCAGAAGAGTTCCACCCTTCGATTTATTCAAATGTACAACACTGGAATTCGAAACATGATACATTGTGAATATAAAAATGCTATTCACTAGATACTTGTGCATGGTTCCCGAAAGTATTCTGTTTCATACGTAAATAAAACAAAAATTAGGAGTACCATTTATTCTTATTTCTTGCTTTTGAAGTTCATACAGTGCCTTGCAAAAGTATTCACCCCCCCCATGCAAAGTTCCCACATTTTGTTGCCGTCTCAGCTTGCATCCATGAAACTTTCAAATGAGACTTTATATTTATAATCTACACAATCTATTCCAAAATGAGAAAGCTGAAGAAACGCTGATATTTTGTAAGCAAGGTAGATTTTCAAAGAAAATTAGTATATTCTCAATTGCATAAGTTTTGAAGCCCTTTGCTACGGCAACCCTAAATCAGTTCAGGTGCAAAATATTAGTTTGAAAGGTCAAAAATAAGTGTAATGGTCTCTGTCTGTATGCAATCAAAGAGGTTTAACTTGACTTCAGAGTAAATGCATCTGTTCAAGCTACAATTCACATAGTGATACGAAAAAACCAACCGTGAAGACCAAGGAGCTTTCCAAACAAGTCAGGAGGATAAAGTAGTAGAGTAGCACAGATCAGGAGAAGGTTACAAGAAAACTTCAAAGTCGCTGATTATCCTATTGAGTACGGCGAAGTTCATCATTAAAAAGTGAATGTGCTTCATACCACCCAGTAATTACCCAGAGCAGGCTGCCCTTCCAAACTAAGCAGCCGGGCAAGCAAGAAAATAGTTAGTGATGACACTGTGAAACCAACAGTGACTTTGAAAGATTTTCAAAGTTCTACAATGTCCCGGTACCTACAGAAAGCTGGGCTATATGGGCGAGTGGTTAAAAAAAGAGGCCATTACTGAAAATGAATCATCTTAAATCTCGTATGGAGTCCACGACAAAGCATGTAAAGAATCTAAAACTGGATCGAAAATTCACATTTCACCAGGACAATGACACAAAGCACAAGGCCAAAGCCACATTGGAGTGTTTTCAAAAGAAGAAAATGAATGTCCTGGAGTGGCCCAGTCAAAGTCCTGAATTAAATTCAATAGAAAATTTATGGCGAGACTTGAAGGCTGCAGTCCATCAACGATTTCTAACGAACGTGCCATAATTGGAGCAATTTTTCCAGGAAGAATGGGCAAAAATTACACTATTTTATTATGAAAAGCTGGTAGAGACCTATCCATAAAGACTCACAGCTGTAATTGCTGCCAAAGGTGCTTTCACCAAGTAGTGACTTAGGTGGCTGAATACTTATGCAATCAACAAATTTCAATTTATGCACTTTCTTTGCAGGTTTTCAGATTTCTGAATAAAAACAAGTTAATTAAAAAATAGTGTTTAGATTATTTATATTTAATTAAACTGTGATATTATTGGTAGAGTTGAATATTTTTGCAAGACACCGTATGTCATACTGTATTGTAGCCTAAAGAATGCAAAATTATTCTTGTGATTCATGGCATGCGCACGCTTTACTGACTCACGACAGTACAAATTGTAATTTTAAGCGTCCCTTATGTGGCGCCATTTTAGTGTTTACTGACGACTGACAGACAAAACATTACTTTTTTGTGTTACGAGTGATTAAAACAGGTTACATCTCAAGGCGGAAATTAGTTTCATTATGTTCTGATTGCAAAAAAGGTATATTATATCATAACCAAACTACGTAATGTTTAATATATTTGTACACGTTTGATAACTCGCCACGTATCAAAAACTACCGAAACAAACGAGAGGACGACGAATACAAGCTTTGTAGAAAATCCTATTTTTTTGTAAACCATTTTAATACTCTCAAACCCTCATGAGTTCGCAACTACTGAAAAATTTAGGTTTTTACTGTAAAAGTTATGTTTTCTAAAAAAAAGAAAAGATGAAAATGGTATATAAAAATTACATAAACGGCGTTAAAGTGGATTCACATTTTGTTCATTTTTAAACTATTCTAGAAATTACAAAATTTCCTACCCAAGAAATGTAGTACGAATGTATCTTAGCTTCGTAAGCCGAAATCTAAAACATCAATTACTTGGAATTAGTGGAACTATTTTGACGTTTTGATTTCTCGTCCAATATGGATAGTGACAACTTGTACACGTTTTAGTACTTCCTATACTTTTCGCCTTGCTTTCTGAAAAATCTCTTGACGTTCTTATTTGTATTTAATAATTCAAGATAAAAAAGCACAGGAATTACTAACTCCAGTAGCTTTATAAAATCATTACACGCAAAAGGTATGGC
This sequence comes from Limulus polyphemus, assembly GCF_000517525.1. Lineage (NCBI taxonomy): Eukaryota > Metazoa > Arthropoda > Merostomata > Xiphosura > Limulidae > Limulus > Limulus polyphemus. Next base: position 1,251,131 of record NW_013665629.1, read on the forward strand.
TTAGCAATAAGCAACTGCTATAGAGTGAACTAAAACGATTATCAGTAATTGGAGGTATAGCTAAAAATTCATGGAAAGTTTACGTATTGAAAATTTCTCTTGAATTTTATGTCATTTGCCAGACATTATTCTGTCAAGATATGGTGTTATAAGTATTTTTAGCTTACCCTTCTACACATTTTTACATTGAAGTAAACAAAACGCCATAAAAATTGTGATGTGGTGTTTCTTAATGCAGAATTACATATATTTATTTTGCGTGGACGTGAAAATAGAACCGTTGTACTCTTACAAGAAAATATTTCTATAGTTTCATATAAACTTTATATATCAAACTAAGAAGGTATGCACTAAATGACTATTGTGAAAAACGACGTCTTATACAACTTGATACAGGTTTCCAAGTTGCCTCTAAGCCAGATGATACTTAGGAATGAATTAATGATGCACGCAATTTAAATGTCTCGTTTGTAATGTGCTATTTGGAAGTCGTCTACGCATATTTTGAACTAATACATAAAAACGTGATTTATGGTATATTTAATATTAATCACAATTTTGATTACTTATATTAAAACAGAACATTAACAAAGAACTAATTTTTAAGGATATTTTAGTAATTTCATGAGGCTGTCAATAAAAACCTTGAATTTAATCCAAAAAAATTATACAAATCTTCAATAGTGGTGTGTTTGTTTGAGGCGGAGTTAAAATGTTTAACGGTTTAATAATCCGTTTTAAAACATATTTGATTCATAAATTCGTTGGGCCTCCCAGTGGCATAGCGGTATGTCAGTTGACTTACAACGCAAGAAACCGGGTTTCGATACCCGTAGTTGGCAGAGCAAAGATAGCCCATTGTGTAGCTTTGTGCTTAAGTACAAACAAACAAACTCGTTGGGCTTACAAATGATAGTGCTGTCGAAAACCAAAACTCGCGGAATCCCGCTAAATGAACTTCTTTCATTAATCATTTCTGCTTCTCTAAGTGTAAACTAAGATTAATAGTTATCAGAGTTTGATATTATCTACCCGCTGATAAGCTTTATGCGTCTCCTATTGTAAGACAAATTATCCTGTGCTCTCAGAAACTCAAGTCCCTTTAAAGTCAATTATTCAGAGCACAAACTAAGAAGAATAGTTCAGTGAGAACCATTAACACTTTAGTAACGATAGAAACTACACAAAAGCATATTCCTTTCTTCTGGTTGTTTGTAGAATTACTTATTAAAAAGAAAACACAATTCCGTCAGAGACTCAATAAACTTCCAGCAGTAAAGTACCAAATGAAACAAACATCCGAGGATACTCTTTCTTCTTGGAGAAACCAAGCACTAATTCATATATTCTTTATCAATAATGCACATCTTTGGGTTATCTCTTACAAACTTGTGGACAAACAATAATGTTTATGAGAAATGTCACTGAATCGCTTATAGGTGCATTAAATCGGTACACGTCTTCTCTCGTTCATCGCCCAAGTGTATGTAAATCATGTGTTACACCCGTTAATTAAGATTTAACCAGGTTTCAATATGACACAGAAATTTGCGTTTGATAAGCTTACAAGAAACTTTGAAAGTGGTATGATATATCATCAATGACAAAAACAACACTTTATTTTGGGAAACGTGAAACTTGAATGAACGTAAGATAAAAAATAAGATACATAATTATCGCATGATCATTAACTCACTTTCACGAGTTTAGGATTTTAATTACTCGTATATTGCTTGTAAAGGGTCGTGTTGATGTTTCTGTATTAATACTTATTATGTATACTTTACGTTGATTATTTTAAAATAATCTTAATCCGTTTCTGCATACTGTATGTAAATAATGCAACTATAATGTGGAATACACTTCAGTATAACAGACAATATCTCATAATGTAATAAACGTGTTGTATATGGGGATTTAATTATTAGGTTTTAATATTACATCCACAGTAAGATGTGATTCACTTATATCCAAGACGAACAAGCTAATTCCGTAAGATATAAGTAATTTTACAGACGACATCTGGGTTTTAGTTTATCAAGATACAAGTAGCTATCTTTACGTGGTTCTCCAGAAATGAAAGTCTTAAGTCTTGTCACATGAATTTAAAATTAAACTCCAGAAAAGAGCACAGTAAATTATTACAGATTGCAAACGATTTAGACATATCATCAACTAGCTAACATATTGCATTCAGCAACATAGTGTATTAGTAGAAATTAAGGCAGAAAGTGATTAAGCAGTTTTTCTTCTCAACCCCATTTCCGTTAAATTAGTTTGGCATCTTAAATGCCTATTTCTATGGATTAAACTGTGTAATAAAGTCTCACTATATACATCCCTCCCTTACACATATAAACAGAACACAAAGTATGTTAAAATACGTAGGATCCAACTCATTATTGCTCTAAATAATCATTGACTCATCAAATCCATCTTCAAACACAATTTAAAGAGAAATTCCTTAGTTGTTGAACACTTATATAGCTTCATTTTCCAAAAATATAACAATTTATGGTACAAGTTTAGAAAAGACTTTTGTATCTAATTATTTACTATTGATTTGTGACAGATCTATTTTTGTGTCACATCATTCCATATCAATAGTTTCCACACCACTATAGGTGTCATGCTCTCTCCCAACTCATGATTTTAATACAATTATACAAAGGTGTCATTTCTCTCTCAACTTATGATTTTTATAGAATTATATCCAGGTGTCATGTTATCTCTCAACTCATGATTTTCACGCAGTTATACAAAGGTGTCCTTTCTCTCTCTCAACTTAAGATTTTTATACGATTATATCTAGGTGTCATGTTATCTCTCAACTCACGATCTCCATTCAAGCTTAGCAAGATGTCACTATCTCACGTGACTTATGATTTGATTAAAGTTCCATACTGACGACGTGGTATTTTCGGAATCACGTTTTGCATACAAGTATTCTTAAGTGTCATACTCTTTCAGGACTAAATATTTGTATACAAGCATATCTAACTCTCACATTCTCTCCAAACTCCTCACTTACATACAAATCTACCTAAGTGTTATGTTCTCTCAAGACTCGTGGCTTGTATACACGTCTACTAATCTCAAGTTCTATCCTGCCTCATGAATTAGACACGTTCTTCATATTTTCTCTACACTCACTATTTATATGTTATCTTACTTAATCTAAATTCATAGTGGAATTAAAACAAAAACTTGATGCAAACAGTACTTTCCAATCATTCTAGAGTTTATGCATATACAAATTTTATTCATCTATATAAAATATCACTGTGAATTATCAAAACTGCTTATGAAAATTAGGATAAATTATTGCATTAATATGTCATTATAGGACTTATAGTAGAGTGTTTAATAACATGTCTTTAAGAAAAATGTTCTAAAACTACGTTTGATAAAAAATAATAATATTCCAATGTTTTTGTTCATGACAATCATTTCTGTAATTCAGATCATTGGTGCGTTTTTCCGTATGTAAGATTAAACAGTACAATTCATCAGTTAACGTTTGAAAAGGGTTTTTGGGTCTTTCTGCACAACTACTTAAATCTGAATGTGAATATAATAATTGCTATATCAATTAAACTATGAATATTCTGGACTAACCATAATATTACTATTAACACATACACGACATTCTTTATTTATCGTAAATCTTCAATGAATTATATGTCTGTTAAAAATAGTATAGTGTAGGAGAGAAACTGTCTATATATATTTGAAGAACTCAGATGTGTTATTCAGTATTCAAGAATTCTCTCTAAAAAATAAAAGAGAACACATCTTTCATTGTTCTTTTGAGCAGTTATATATTTTATGCTTTTAGATACCATTTTATAAACACTGTTGCGAGTACAGTTTACTCGTGCTTTAATTGGAGATAGTCTCTTTCTCAAATTTGTTTAATCAGAGTGCAATATTTCCAATTTGTTCTAACTTTATCCTTAATATTTTCAGATTTCTTTAGACCAACAAAAAGGAAAGGAGATATAAGTATTTGTTTTCTTATATGGAAAATACTAAAAAATCCTAGCACGTTACTATTTACGGTACAGGCAAGACGTGTTTTCATTTTGCTAAATGAAGAATGACCTAAAATCGTTTTCGTTTTTCTAAAGAGAAGATAAATATAATAAATTCTAGATTTTCGATATAAAGCATAAAAATAGATAATGCTTAGTCTATTGCGTAGAAGATGAACTTACGTCTTTTTCACAGAAATATAACAGATAATGCTTAGTCTATAATTTAGAAAATGAATTTACGTTTTTTTCACAGAAATATAACAGATAATGCTTAGTCTATAATGTAGAAGATGAATTTACGTTTTTTTCACAGAAATATAACAGATAATGCTTAGTCTATAATGTAGAAGATGAATTTACGTTTTTTTCACAGAAATATAACAGATAATGCTTAGTCTATAATGTAGAAGATGAATTTACGTTTTTTTCACAGAAATATAACAGATAATGCTTAGTCTATAATATAGAAGATGAATTTACGTTTTTTTTTTCAGAAATGTATTTACTTAACATTATACGTAATGAAAGCCCCGACCATTAAACACCTATTTAGTTTACTCTTTAGAGATTTTTTGAAATTTTATTATGTGATAGGCTTAGTGATTTAGTGCACTTGTTATTTCACAAACAATTTACATAACGTGTAGATGAAAAGTTGGGTTTAACTATATGTTCAGAATTTAGATTTTCGGTCTTAATTGCAGTTTCTATTGAGTCGTATTACAGTAAACATTCTATTTGTTATAATAATAAACACGAACATTTATTCTTCTTAAATCTCAATTTTCAATACGATAATAATTACTATAATGTAAGTGGTGGTTATTGTGTTATTACTTTCATTCTCTAGCGTATTTTTTTACCAAAATAAACATTACTTTATTGATAACCTTACCAGTATTCGTAATATTAATATTAATGTTTTCGGGATGAAAATGTCAAAAATAATTAGATCGATTTTGCTTCATTAAGGCTGAATTATAGAAAAAGGTGAATGATGCAGGCAGGGCAAGATAACAACTATTAAAGGATACTTTACCTTAATAAGAATAATAACATATAAATATACAAAATGACTCATGAATCACATTATTAAACATGAACTTACTTAGGTTATTCATTGGTACAGCCTAAACCAAATCTAATGCATATTAATAATAGCACAGTATCATCTAACTTTCCATTTTAGTAAGTATTACAGCTTAGAATTGTATCTGTATTAAAACCATGATAACTGAAAAGTCCTATTAATGTATGTAACTTCAATTTCAGGAGCCTTCTGGAACTGAAATAGAATATAATATCATATTTTTGTTGCAACGAACCCAAAAAAGTAATTATTAGAAAATAGGCAAAACATGCTTTCACAGCTGCGTTTACCCAACATTACTGGAAACATTGTCGTATATCTTATTTTCGTTAATTAAATTTTCAAAAAACAGTTGCAGTGCTCAAGAACGGTATTACATAAAAGATACGTATATGATTTTAGAAGATAGGCTATATTTTTCTGTCTACTTGTGAGCTTATCACTTAGAAATGTGGGGTTCGATTCCTACAGTGGGTAGATCACAGTTGGCGCACTATGCAACTTTGTACTTAACAACAAACAAAAACGTTTCTGCTGTTAAGATTGTCCATTTCACGATAAAGCAGTTTTCGAAACTTTAAAAAATACAGTTAAGCTTTTATTCTCAGAAAATATTTTATTTTAAGATTTGAGATATCCTTGAAAATAAAATTCACTATTTACAAATACTTTTTGTCGTCAAATTAATACGTCTGTTCTCTATTTGTAAACAAAAAGCTACTGAAAACTTAGTTGTCAATCGCGAAACACAATATTAGAATTGTTTGTTTGTTGAATTTCGCGCAAAGCTACTCAAGGGCTGTCTGCGTTAGCAGTCCCTAATTGTGAATTGATAGACGATAGGGAAGGCAGAGCTATTCAACCCACCCATCGCTGACACTTGAGCTAGTTTTTACCAACGATATACCCACCAAACATGCTCGTGGGGGCGATATAATGTGACGGTCAATCCCACTACTCGTTGGCAAAATAGTAGCCCACGAGTTGGCGGTGGGTGGTGATGACTAGTTGCCTTCCCTCTAGTCCTACACTGCTAAATTAGAGAAGGCTAGAGCAGATAGCCATCGTGTAGCTTTGCGTGAAATTCAAAACAAACAAACAAACGATATACTGTTATAACGCTCCCTCTCTCGACTGAAAGGGCGAGCATGTTCAGCGACTGATTTCGATCAGCATATTGCGAGTTTAAAATCCTAACCACCGGACTATGCCAATCCTACGATAAATTAAAAGTAAATTCGTGAAAACGATCTTCTAACTTTAAAACTTGTTTATTTCGGTTATACAGTGTATAATAGCTATGGTTACAAAGTTTCACCAGATTATAAGATTTACATGACAGGATAATTCCTTTAATTGTTTACATTTTCAAAATTGTTTTCGTTCTCAACCTTTGTATACGTGGAATAAGGGAACAAAATAAAAAAAAGTCAGTTTATCACTTCAGCCTGTTAACAGCATTATGCTGTAAACAATAACAATTATCGCCTTCTAATTTCTACAATAATAGATAAAAAGTTAAAATTTGTTATATAATTCTTTAAAAAAATCCTTTTGACGTTGTAATTGTGTGTATATGTATGCCAACAGATATATATATATATACTTTAGTTGTTTAGTTGAAGTTAAGCACAAAGCTACTCAATGGGCTATCCGTGCTCTGCCACCACGGGTATCGAAGTCTGTAGACATACTGCTGTGCTACTGTGGAGGGGGGAAGGGGGAGCATATGCTTTAATAATTATAATTAGCATTTTATAGTTGATTTACAATCATACATCACCAGGCAGATATCGTATTGATTTAAACATATTATACGCGCTCCTTTCTACTTTAGAGTTCCTATTACAGATGAAATGTTCACTCAATATAGCCTCCTGAATTCGATGACGCGGAACCCACTTTGAGACTAATGATGGTTGGAGACGGCTTGAATGGGTAATGAAGAAAAACTTTAATACAAGTTTACCTGATGATGTCAAAACCTTGTCGAAACGTTGCACATTTGCTTTTATGTTAAACTTGTATTAAAGTTTTTCTTCATTACCCATTCAAGCCATCTCCAACTATTAATAGTCTCCTGAAGATGAAGCACAATTTCATATACTTGTTCACGACTAATAATTGCTTGAGGTTTTGCAAGATTTTACTAATGCTAATAAATTAGCTTATGCTGATTTTATCATTAAACTTTGCCTTAATAGTCTTAATTATTTTAATTGCTTGGAATATTAACTCTACTGTTTTAGATTAAATAATTTTTCGCAATAATGTCGCTCAAATGATCAGTGGTAACTTTATGGACTGACAACGCTAAAATCCGGGGTTTGATTGCACGCGGTGAACAGAACGCGGAAAGCCCTTTGTGTAACTTTGCGATAGAACAAAGCAAACAATTCACAATAATTTATTTTTTTTCAAGAACGTAAACTATTAAGAGTTCCAACTGAGCGTAAGTGTGTTGGATGTAATCTTCTTAATATATTTTACCTGTACAAATTCAGGCAAGTTAAATTAAAAGAGTCAGACATATCAACAAAGGAGCCACAGCACACGAAATGTCAAACCCTTTAAAGGTTAAATGTAAAAGTGAGTAGGTTAAACAAGAAAAATAATTGGGAAACTTGGCTCCATTTTTCTATTCATGTTGCTGTTTCTTCCAGTTGGGAGAAAAGAGGGTCCCAAGAATGCCACCTATCAGGGAAAGATACCCATTATGTAATAATGTCT
>NW_013665629.1:1259440-1261597 GCF_000517525.1 Limulus polyphemus
GCCACCTATCAGGGAAAGATACCCATTATGTAATAATGTCTACCAGAAGAGTTGGTAACATTTTTTAAACAAAAATTACAAATGAAAACAAAACGCTCCAGATCGCTAAATCAACAAGTGCACGCGTATTTAGCTAATATATCAACATACATACAGTTTCTACATAGCTAATAGGTAAAACAAAACAAAAAAGAAATAATACATATATATATAAAAAACCACTAAGAAAGCAAGATAAGAAAAAAGGAGTATATCCAATTGTTACAGGTACTTCCTCCAACTCTGACATTAAAGTCAGTTTGTTTTATCTAGAATATCAAATTCCATATCCACGTAAATCTTTGAAAACAATGAGATATCGAGGAACTTTATCTAATTCAAAATATTATATAGTACACGAGCGTAGGTGAGAGTAAATAATATTAAACTGTTTTAAGTTAAGGTTTTCTGGGGAGGAGAGTTTGGTTTGGTCGTTGTTAAGCAAAGCTACACAATGAGTATCGAAACCCGATTATTAGCGTCGTATGCTTAAAGACTTGTCGCTGAGTCACTGGGAGGTGGGGGTTACGAGGATATATGCTACCCATAATTTTTTATTTCTCACATAAACTCATATGATGTAAAAATATTTTATATAATAGCCCCTTCATTCAAGCGATTGTAACATTGCGCACAGAAATCAATACCATGACCTAATTTTGTCATTTACTTTATGTTATTTTTGAGTGAATCGGAGTTCTCAATAATAACTGTCTTTTAAAGATAAATGACGAATCGTACCGCTGTTTCAAAATCACCTACTTTATTTCTTCGCAGACTTCACCCCAATAAGTTACATTCGTAGCTATCGTCAATTTTGCTATTAAACTTTACATTAATGGGCTTTAATTACATGTTTATAATATTGGCTCCACTATTTTAGTTTAAATATTTCTTCTTAATATTTTCTTTATTTCTTTTTCAAACAGGTAAACTCACCTAAACATGCAAGCCCATCTCATTAACAGTTACATTCACTGGTTTAATATGTTGTTTTTTATATTGTTGTAGGGAGTGAAGGAGAGGGTTCGAGACTATGGTGATCGGCAAAAAGATCGTGCTAAGCAAAGATTTGAAAAACTCTGATGTAGAGGTATAAGCGTAAGCCCCTCCCCCCAGTGGCACAGCGGTATGTCTGCTGATTTACAACGCTAGAAACCGTGTTCCGATACCCGCGGTGGGCAGAGCACAGATAGCCCATTGTGTAGCTTCATGTTTAATTACCATAAGCGTAAGAAACACGTATAACACTTCAGTATTTCTAAAATATGAAGTTAGATGATGTAGTAGCAGTCATGTGGAAAAACAATGAGATTAGACAATGGTATTAAGTTGTAAACAACACATCAAGCAACTTTGATGTTCTGTGAATAGCCAGTGATAACAGTCATTTGGGAAAATAATGAGATTAGACAATGCTATTAAGTTGTAAACAATGCAACAACCAGCTTTGATGTTCTGTGAATAGCCAGTGATAACATTCATGTGGGAAAATAATGAGATTAGACAATGGTATTAAGTTGTAAACAATGCAACAACCAGCTTTGATGTTCTGTGAAAAGCCAGTGATAAGAGTCATGTGGGGAAAAGATGAAGTTTTTTTGTTTGCATAAGGTTAAGTAATAGGGAAATATTCATACAACTGCAGCTAAAACAGTTATAATTAACAAATATATTTAGTGTTTTCAACCTGAAAGGCACCTTATGTGGCACGTGAGCTCAACTATCAGGTCAAAGACATCGGAACCAAGAGAGCAGGAGTATGTGCCCCTATTAGCTATTACTATTATAAATATAAATTTTGTACATTAGGAAGTTACCTGCGTGTCTAGAAATAACACTACGATGTAGTAAAATGGATAATAGAAATCTTAGAGTTGTTGTTTAACACTCATAACGCAGGTAAATTAACATGTAGAATTATAAACGGTGCTTTCTCTGCGTTAAAATACTTTTTATTGCGAGCTTTCGGCCCTCTTATCGAACCCTTCATGGGCCAAAAGTACATTGTTGCCAATTGAAGGCTCCGGTAAGAGCGACGAAAGCTCGACAATAAAAGTATTTTAATGCAGAGAAAGTACCGTTTATAATTACTACATAGAAATAGTTAATAAATAG
>NW_013665629.1:1261707-1263615 GCF_000517525.1 Limulus polyphemus
CACTATTCATTGGTAAAAGAGTAGCCCAAGAGTTGGTGGTGGGTAGTGATGACTAGCTGCCTTCCTCTAGTCTTACACTGTTAAATTAGGGACGGCTAGTGCAGATAGCCCTCGTGTAGCTTTGCCCGAAATTCAAAAACAGACAATAAAATTTAATCATAAGCAGTTCTTTTATAAGATATTACATCCGCTATATGTTTGGAAATCCATATAACCAAGATAGTTAGACCATATAATATACATATATATATCAATTTAAATTGAATCAATTGAGCAATTGTTAAATCCACCGTACTAAAAAAAAATACTATACAGAAATATCAGCTATTTCAACATCCAATGTTACACATAACTTAATTACCATATCGAAATTTATATCTAATAAACATTGAACATCAATTCAATCACACTGCTATACATATAACATACCCTCTCGATTCAACATTATTCTTCATGTGAGCCAACCAGTCAATCTTGCAGCTACTGGAGTCCACTTCTGCACACATTATTGTATATTTTTATTTTTTAACAAACAATATAATGTAAAATATGGATCTCTTGTGAAACAATAAGAAAATCGTTTCTAAAAAATGTTTAACATTTCTCGATTACAACTATTATAATTTTATTAAAATTTTAGCATCACGCAACAAATTAATATTTTTTTTACTATTTTCTTTTTTTTTTGTATTCATCTAAATTTTGAACAACCGAAACAACTAAGATCTGCTTCGCCATGTTCAAATTATTCCCATTAAACATATCTTAAAGGTTCGATGGATTGTTTTAAATAGATACCTGTGTGTAAAGTTTCTTAAGTTATGCTTTCACATGGTACAAATAAACTAATTCAGAAATATTAACTCAAAGTTTCCTTTGATGCTTGATAAAAACTTCCGAATATTCTTGACCTTAGGTCTAACCACATCAAAGTTTAACAAATTTAGAGAAGGATCGATGCTAATAAGATTTCAACATTTGACAAAGTATTATTAAGTTAATTGATTAATCAACACGCAGCTATTAGTAAAGAAAAGAAAGTGGCCACTAGGTAGATATTATGTTAATTTATTGTTACATTGAATGCATTATTCTCTCATTGATTACCTTATCACACACACACCCTAAAGGGATTTCGCATGAATGATGTAACAATGAATATTAAAACATTATGATGGATGTGGACACTGAAATCTTTATTACTACGACAAAACGTGTTTTCTAGAATAAATGTGTTTTTACACGTGGGATTGCCTTGTTCTGAATTCACGTTCAAGTGAACCTCATTCTTGGAAATTATTTGACAGGTGTAAGCATCAAAAGTTAAGGTTCACACAGTTACTAACCGATTAGGCTCTGATAAAACTAATCCGAAAATTCATTTTATAGCGAAAGTTAATCATCTTTGTTATAATATAATACAACCATGCAGTCAGGCGGGGCTTGCACCTTTATCATCTGTTATTCGCGCAGATAATAAATATTTTAAAGAGTTTACACATTATTTACGTTAACCTAGAATTGATAATGCTGCATATATTTGAATATTTGCATACCATACAGGAGGTTTGCTTTTAAAGTGTTTATGAAGTATTAAAAGTGTTTTGTTTTTACAGCTTTCTCACAGGAAATGTTTTAACCAGTTTACCATTTTTCTGGAAATCAAAGAAATGTTTGCCAATAAAATTAATTTTTGATCAAATTCTGTGGGATGGTTTGAAACTTGGAGCTGTGCAAATAATTTCCCAATATTTGAGTAGCACAAGTCGTTATATATATATATATCAAACGGCTGTTTCATTTTCCTTTTAGTGCCGCATGGCCAGGTGGTTAGGACGCTCGACTCGCAATCTGTAGGTCGCGGGTTCGTCACACTAAACATGCTCGCCATTTCAGCCGTGGGGCGTT
>NW_013665629.1:1263921-1299631 GCF_000517525.1 Limulus polyphemus
TTTTCCTTGTATTTAATGTTTTTCACAAAATCTTCTATGTGTGATAGTTTTTCCGATTCGAAAACACTTTGTATATTTTACTTCCACGGGTACACTATTATATTAAATAACAAGGTGATAAAACTATTATATTGAATAACAAGGTGATAAATCTGAATTTTCAGTTATTTTCCTGATCATCTACCGTTGCTAGAAAGGAAAGTATTAAATGTTTGATTATTGGTGAGTGCAAATTACAACTTTTATATATGTAAGCCAAAATATTCAAGTAGACGATACTGGTGCTATTTTTGAATTTTTGAATTCGACCTAGAAATACTTTTGACATTTTTTTTATATATTTCACTTTTCATAAACACCAGTTTGCTTTTTGATCAGTATCCATATCATATAATAATCAATGGAATGTGAATCTACAAACACCGAGTGTGTTTGCTATGAAACATCATTTTGCAGGAGTGTGAATCCGGTGATGAAGTCATCTTTTATAATTCAGGAGCTCATCAGCACTGAAACCTTAGCATTGTTGACTGCTGAACTTCAGAACGTGATGACAAAACTATACAGTAAAATGAATATAATGCAAAAGAGTTGAATGTGAGTTGAAAAAAAAGGCATTTCAAAACACATTTCAACATTAAGCAAGAGACAAAAGTTGACAATTTGCCGAAAATAATATTGCGCACGTACGGTAGTAAACCTTTATTTTGAAATCAAACCTTCTGCCAGCAATAGTTTAGCACAATTTCAGAAAGTGAATCCGTATAGAAAACAAGAGGGAATTCTCAATAGCCGCGGTACTTGAAATTATTTTAGGCAGGATTCGAGTAAGTTATACTATGAGACCTTTTTTTCTCCCCTCCTTTTTATTAGCTATATTTTTGTGCGCCAGCAATACCAAGTGTGGGGTGCGCGTGTACCTGATTCAATTTTATTACTCATCAGGATCTCTACCAGCCTACTCTCATATTGAAATGCTTTTAGGTAGGAGTAAAGTAAATTAATCTATGAGATCTTGGGCGTGGTCAAATACATCAATCTGAAGGGTTTGACCTCCTGAGACCAAAGCTGTAATTCGATCTCAAATCGGTCAAGAGATGACGAAACTACGAACTAAAAGTTTGTACTTGAAAAACAACAACAACAAACAACAACAAAAAAAAAACTCAGAGGCTTTCTATGAGTCGCTATGCCGCGGTTAACAAATCATGACAAATATGTGTTGGTATGATAAAACTTTACAGAGAGTTTTCTGATATGTTGATTTACTTGCTTTAAAAATTTCTGCATTGATAAGATAACGTAGTAGAATGAAATAAGTACAAAACAGCAATTAATATTTTAATTAGAACTATCACGTAATCTCATTAAGTTATGTTTTGACAATGCTTAAAATACACGCATTTAAAGACATATACAGTAAAGTTTTCTATGTTGTTAGGCTCTTTTCGAAACTTTTAGTCTGAAAAATTCAGTAAAGATAATTAATTGTGTGTTGTTTAAAATTACAAAACAAACACGTCTCTTTATATTTTAGTTATAACTCATCACTGAAGGAAAAAAAATATATAAGTTTTCAAGCTAAAGATAAGCATTATATATATATAGTTGCAAACTGCTTACATCATGTTATTCAACATTGCATTTGGCAATAGAAAAATCACGATAAAATAAGGACTGTGTATTTAATACTTATTGATTATGGAAAAATATGACATATGAGTATTGTAATGTCTTTGAATTATTCTTCCATTATTTTACTATCAGTAAAGTCACGTGTTCTGTTTTTCTTTGTTTTTAGTATTGATAAGGAGTTTGAGGTTTGATTCGACAATTTCAGCCCTGAAACCATGTTTTATGAAAAGTGAGTTAAATAATACATAAATAACAATAGGTTTAACAGAACGGCTATATGATATGCATAGTTCTTAAATTCATTGTAAACTCGCCTCTTTTATGGTCGAACAACTGATTGTAAAACAGGGCATATTATCTAACATAGCGTATGTGGAACAACAGTAAATGATTAGTAATTCCAAAGCATAAGTTGAAATACTTAATACGTAACGCTTAACAAATCAGAATGTTTCCTACAGATGCGTAAACATTGTGAAGGTGCTCTAGATTTGTGAAAATCACAATCATATTAACAGATACGTTTAGGCTTGAATTGTAAACCAGGAAGTTTTTAGTTATCTACTTCGTTTTTGTCTTTATATATTTAAAGCATGTTAGATTAAAAAAATCTAAATTATGAAGCGAAAATCCGCAGCATAATGAATCACTTAGCACTATCAGTTAATTATTCTTCGGCATCATTTACTAAAAGGTTCTTAATTTATAATCTCGTGTTTTTCATATAAATTACAGCCCATTTTTCACTTTCAAACATAGCAGAACAGTATATCCGGGTTTTCTTGCCGCCCCATTAAGCTGCAAATGGTAACATACTAATTTTCTTTGAAGGCTGTAGGCTCATCATGCCACTGATGCAATGTGTAATTTTCCAATAGTTTTGTGGGCGATTTTTGATCAATAGATACGTATAGATACGTATATTAACAACAGTAAATGATGACGTTAAATACGCATAGAGCTTAGTCACAAGTGAAGGATTAATACACTTATCTAATTGACTGCAAATTTCCCAAATTTTCAAGCTATATAGCTTGAGATGGAAAACATATACTGCGTAAGTGTAATTTTCATTTCCAGGATGTATTATATAATAGCAAACACAGTTTATTCTTACTTTTTTCTTTGTGCACAAAGAACAGAAGAAGTTTCAAGATTTTCGCGTAAAGCTCTCCTTAATTTGAAACTGATAGAACAGAGAGAAGACAGCTAGTCGACAGAAACCAATGTAAAAATTTGAGCTACTCCAACTTCACCAAATAGTAGAATTAAATTGTCACTCTTATAACGCACCCATATCTTCAAAGTACACAAAATATTTATGTGGCAAGAGCGGCGAACCATTTTCTCCCGCAATCACAATCCGAGGACACTATCCATGCTTAATCGAAGGGAAAGGCTCTGTATTAAGAAAGATCATATATTCGTTAATTCAGAGAGCTAAACAACAGTGTCAACAGAAATCTATCACTATTACTCTTTTATCTCTTTGGTAATTATAAGTGTAAGTTTTTGGTTTAAATTTCACGCAATACTATATGAGCGCTATCTGCGCTATTCGTCCCAAATTTAGCAGTGAAAGACTAGAGGGAAGGCACTTAGTCATCATCACCCACCGCCAACACTTGGACTACTCTTTTACCAACGAATAGTGGGATTGACCGTCACATTATAACGCGATCCTAATATTGCGAATTAAGTGTTCTAACCACCTGGCCATGCCGGGCCTATAAGTGTAAGTTAGATATTATAAATACGAAGAGAGGATGTCATTTATGATATTTTGAAATTGAATTGACCTAGTAACAAATAATAAAATGTTTGTTGTTGAGCACAATTCTGCACAATTGTTAATATCATGGTTATCAAGTTTATCGCTGAGTCACCAGAGAGCAATTATTATTGTTTGTTTGTTTGTTTTTGAATTTCGCGCAAAGCTACACGAGGGCTATCTGCGCTAGCCGTCCC
Organism: Limulus polyphemus; assembly: GCF_000517525.1. Lineage (NCBI taxonomy): Eukaryota > Metazoa > Arthropoda > Merostomata > Xiphosura > Limulidae > Limulus > Limulus polyphemus. The sequence goes on from NW_013665629.1 coordinate 1,267,525, forward strand.
TAATTTAGCAGTGTAAGTCTAGAGGGAAGGCAGCTAGTCATCACCACCCACCGCCAACTCTTGGGCTACTCTTTTACCAACGAAGAGTGGGATTGACCGTCACATTATAACGCCCCCACGGCTAAAAGAGCGAGCATGTTTGGTGTGACAGGGATTCGAACCTAGCAATTATTATAAGAAAAAATTAAAAAAAACTTCAAGTGTCTGCATATTACTATGTTTCATAATTATTCTTTTTAAAATTTCTACTTTATATCCTTTAAATATGTAGTCTTTAAATATGTTTTACTTCTTGAAAAGCAATTCATTGGCATGAGAAAGGATAGTGATAAACACATAGATTGCAAGTGCAACAAAACAGAAAAAACAACAACTAAAGATGTAATATAGTTAGTTTTGTTATGGAGCGCAATTTAATGCCAGTACGATTTTATTGTATTTTCAACCCATTTCTTCTAGTACTGTTTATGAACGTTAAAATATAGATTAAGCAAATACATTCTGATGAGCCTGTAGACCTTCTTTGAATAAATAATCATTCATATTTGTTTGTTTGAAGTGAAGCACAAAGATATACAATGGGCTATCTATGCTCTGCCCACCATGGGTGTCGAAACCCGGTTTCTAGCGTTGTAAGTACGCAGACATTCCACTGTGCCACTGGGGGGCTTTTACCATTTGTGGCACAGAGAGGAATAGTTTATATAAAAAGCATTCTTTTAAATGCATTTTTTTTTTAGGTTTACTATTCAAAATGTATTGCTAATATCCATGCCTTCACTCTTTCTTTTTTATTATAATGGTAACATTTCAACTGAGAAGCTATATGATAAAATGTATGTAATCAATATACATTATTCATAACTGTTGTGCTAACTGAACATAAATACATTTCGTTGGTATTGTTGAAGTGAAGCAAAACAAGTAAAATCTGATTGAATAAAATATACTCTTTGGCGGCGTAAAGACCATAAAATTTTCCATTTTAAAACATGTTTCTAAGTTGTAAATGTCAAAAATAAATTTATATTCATAAAGCCTGTGTAGTATCATAAAATTTCAAAAGTTTATGAAATTCTTTAAGTTATTCTGGTTGTTGGCATTTAGACGGAAAGACAAGTTAGAATTCCTAGCGAGCAATAAATACTATCGATGATCGTGATACAAAATACACCTCCTAAAGTGGGCATGGCAAAATGTTCACTTTCGTCCTAAGAAAGTGAAAATAAATTAGTTTTTTTCTCCAAGTGTCCAAACTATGTGTTTTTAAATTATACGAATATTTCTTTAGAAAGATTGAGTGTTGAAGTTCTGAATGGCAACTGATAATTTTACAACAATTAGATGAAAAATGCATTATTTATCCTTAGTATGTTTGAGGGATTCTAATTTTAGAATTACAAGTACGATTCCTGTTACAGATACAACACAGACATCCCATTGCACATTTGCGCTATAAAAAAAAGAAACAAACAAATAAACATGTCATAATAGGTAGTTTTGATTATTTAATAGAGGTTTTCGAACGATTCATTTTCAATTTTGCATGAGTGTTTGAAAATGTTATTTACTTTTTTCAGAGCTATATAATTAGTTTCCTCTGGTGATTGTTCTTGCTATGGATTTGAAACAGATGAAAACTGCTAATGGTAAAAGATCGTAGCTTTAAGCAAACCCTGACACAGCGACTCTTACGTGTCTATTTCATGTCGCGAACTATGCATTTATAATTGATAGATTTTTAGCAATTCCCAATAAAAGGCTTACTTTAACAGTGTTTTATATATGTAAATTTATATATTATCTATTTAAAGGACTTATATATACCTACAAAAATATCGAGCGTTTGAAAGACAGTAGATATTGTACAGCGTTCAAGAACTGATTAAAATAATTTATTTACCTTTCAGTGAATTTGACAGCTTATAGTGCTAGATTTCCGAGTTCGATCCCAGTTACAGACACAGCGCAGAAAGTCCATTGTACAGCTTTGGCATGAACGAAAGCAAATAAGTATACCATTAATATATAATTAATATAATTTCTTTAAAACCTGACACTTGATAAACTATATATGAAAGTGCTGAACTACTATTTCTCCCCGTAAATCATCCTTGGTAAAGTATTCAGAATCATGAAGACATTTCTAGATAACTAGTATTAAAAAAGCAATGTGAAGTCAAAAAGTCTTTAGATCCGTACGTACCAGCTATTACTGCAGTGTTTGTCAGATGAAGATTATCTAATTTTATGTAAATGTTCTGAAGCATTGATTATGAAAGACATGCGCTACTATTAGTTTTATTTAGTAGGAAATTTCGGTTTCATCTATCAGCATGCGACAAAACCACTGCTGTATTTTAAGAAAAAAAAAGTTCACATTTACTAGTTCTGCGGTGTTTTAACTTATCACGATGCAGGCAGAAAATCTTTGTTTTCCCCTTGTCCCTATGGTTAGTATTTCCCTGCAATCACGTGCATCTGACAGTGAAGTGTTAAGAATGTTTTACCGCACTAATTCCACAGGAAGCTCACTCTATTAATTTACACTGTTTTCGGTTAGAATGCAGTTAATGATATGACAGAAAAATAGTGTAATATAGTGTTAGATATTTCATAACCTTCAGAACAAATTAATTTTAAAAATATAAAATCAGCCAGAAAACCTGTCAAACACATAAGATACATATAATATATTCTTTTTTAACATAAATCTTATTAAAATGTGATTTAGTATTTTTGAATTTAGTGTATGTATACCCAATTAATGTATAATTATTACAATTCCTTAAGAATCTGACTTTTTTTACTCATTGATAAGTTTCATGAGATTATACCAAGTGTAATAATAATAATAATCTGTTAAAGAAATGACTAAATTTTTCTGGCTTTATTTCCACTTAACTATTTTAGATACTTTTATGTCTTTATTTTAAAGCATATTCTTATCACTCGTGTTGTCAATTTTATATTGTTTGCAGTACATAGGGGTTCAACATATATTGAAACAAATTTCGCTTACCTCAGTCAAAACATTTGTTTCTCTTAGACTTTGTAAATGTTTCTCTATTTCATCTTTAGGTAATTTGAATATATTTTTCTTAAATCAAGTTAAGCCTAAGTAATGAAACTTCACTAGTAATTTTAGTTTACAAAACGTAACATTCATTCCCCTACCAATAATGTCACATTTTGATGTATTACAAATAACGTAAACAATTTTTAAGGAATATGTATTTATTCAAAACTCTAATGAACAAACTTAACACTGTTATATGTGAAGGAAGTTGAATGTCAGCAAAACCTGCAAAGAAAATATATAAGTTGAAATTTGCTGATTGTATTAGTATTCACGCATCTAAATCAGTACTTGGTGGAAGCAGCTTTAGCACAAGTTACTGCTGTGAGTCTTTTTGGATAGGTCTTTACCAGCTTTTCTCAATGGGATGGTGTAACTTTTGCCCATTCTTCCTAGCAAAATTGCTGTAATTCTAATAAGTTTGTTAGGGATCGTTGATGGTCTGCAACCTTCAAGTCTCGCCATACATTTTTTATTGGATTCATGTCAGGACTTTGACTGGGCCACTCCACTTTCGTTTTTTAAAACCACACCAATGTGGCTTTGGCCTAGCGCTTCGGGTCATTATCCTGCTGTAATGTGAATTTTCGACCCAACTTTAGCTTCTTGGTTGTTTCAAGCAGGTTTTCCTCTGGTTTTCGCCTTTACTTTGTACCAGCCATCTTCCCCTCAATCCTGGCAAGCTTCCCAGTCCCTGCTGATGAGAAACATAGCCATAACATGATGTTGCTACCACAATGCTTGACAGTTGGGATGATGTTGACTGGGTGATGTGCTCTGTTGGGCTTGCGCCAGACGTAACGCTTTGAATTTAGAACAAAAACCTCAATTTTTTCTCGCCTGACCATAACTCCTTCCGCCACATGTCTGCAGTATCATCTACATACTTCGTTGCAAACTCCATACAAGATTTAAGATGATTCTTAGACAACTTCTCAGACAATTTTTCGACCCAGTTTTAGATTCTTTACATGCTTTTTCGCAAACTCCATACGAGATTTAAGATGATTCTTTTTCAGTAATGGCTTCTTTTTTGCCACTCACCCATACAGGCCAGCATTCTGTAAGTACCGGGTGTTACGTATTACAATTTCTGATAGCTTAAAACTGAGTTAAATTGTACTTTAGATTGATTATTTAATTAGATGCCAATATGTATCCAATTTATGATATTTGCAAACAAGATTGATACACACAGTTCCTTCTTTAGTACAAATAAATTACAAATAGTTATAACAAACAATGATTCATATACAAAAGTTTCACAAATTTACAAGCAATATAAAATCTTTTTTTCTAGTCTGGAACTTCCTTGAAATATTATCGAGGGTTCACGATGAGCGAGTTAATTTCGAGTTGACGTAGCTATAATTCACTAAACGGGGAGCTAGCTAGCCCTGTAGTTCTCGCTGATCACGCGCGCGCCGATTACAGGTCGAGTTTCCACCGATGACGTTTGGTAATGTTTCCGTAAAAGTACTAACGTCCGATGTGAAATCCACTGAAGTTGTAATGGTTTGTAATGTTCGAAATTTATAAATGTTCCTGGTCAGATATTTGAAGTTTGTCGGTTAATCACAGTCATAGCTAACGAAGTTTATAGCACACCAATAACAGCAACCCAATAATAGATCTGTTTTTTGTTTGTTTGTTTTTGGTGCGTCACGTTGTTTATATTTATAAGCGTGTGGAGAGTTTCTATAAAATTCAGATTTTGTAACAATACAGAGCTACATTACCGTTTACGTACACACACATATATTTTTGATTCTTACACTCGAGAACCTTCTACAGCTTTAAAGAATAGGCGGAAGTTTCGCAATGCATATTTAACAGTATAATTTATGTACATTTCTAAATATAAATTTAATTTAAACAAACATCGATAGTAAAATAAATATAGAATAATAAATCCGTCACACGGGATATTGTCGAACTTTGAAAATCTTTCAAAGTCACTGTTGGCTTCAAGTGGCATCTCTAACCAGTTTCATGCCTGCTCGGCTGCTTAGTTTAGAAGGGCAGCCTGATCTAGGTAGTGACTGGATGGTACGAAGCACATTCAATTTAATGATGGACTTCATCGTACTCAAATAGATAATAAGCGACTTTGAACTTTTCTTGTAACCTTCTCCTGACTTGTTTGGAAAGAATCTTTGTCTTAATCGTTGGTTTGTCGTGTCACTATGTGAGTTGTGGTTTGAACAGATGCATTTACTTTGAAGTCAAGTTAAAACCACTTTGATTACACAGAGACAGAAACCATTACACTAATTTTATAACCTTTCAAACTAATTTTTTTGCTCTTGAACTGATTTAGGGTTGCCGTAGCAAAAGGGCTTGAATACTTATGCTTCTGAGAATATTCTAATTTTCTTTGAAAACCTATCTTACTTACATAATAGCAGCGCTTTTTTAGCTTTCTCAGTTTGTAGTAGATTGTGTAGATTATACATACAAAGTCCCATTTGAAAGTTTCATAATTGCAAGTCGAGGCGGCGAAAAATGTGGAACTTTGTACGGGGGTGAATACTTTGCATGGCACTGTATCCATCTATGTAACTGTGATTGTAGTTGAAAACAAAATTGAAAAATAACTTATATGTGCCACAGTAAATATTAGTGATATATTGATATTCTTTAATTGTTATCATACCTTGGGAAAGCAGCTAATGTGTGGTGAAATTTCTGTTTAAGTACATTCCAGAATGTTCTTTAAACGTCTAAAGATCCTTAAACACCTCTCACAAGAAGCAAGTGCGATTCATGTGAATCATTGAAAGAGTTCAATATACTTTACAGATACAAAAATAGTTAAATTTTCTTAAAGTGTATATTTTATTTTTTAGATTTTAATCAAAGTTTATGAAAATTAGTAACTTGTAAACACATTTTTACCTGAGTTCACTGTGCTCCTTAAGATAAAATGCTCGCGAGATTTAAATGTGAAAATTAGTCTAGCTCTTAAGGGGTACTATGCATATTCAGGCATCCTCTTATTGATTTTGTTCCTACGACAACATCCATCTTTCCACAGTTAAGACTTACTTTTCTCTATTCGTCCCTTTCTCCAAAACCAAGTGAAAGTCACTGATAATAACATTAATATTTATTATTGTAAATAAAGCATTTATAAAAATTTAAACTTATAATGAATGCCTCTGTATTCAGTTGTTTAGTGTGACAATAAGAGTAATTATGAACATATATGAGTATATATATATATATATGTATGTATACACACACACATTTGAAACACTTAATTTATGTATTCTCTGTCATTTTAATGAGTTATTTTAAAATGATTTTATTATAAATGTTCTCTTATAAGAAAAGTATAAATGCTAGGAATTTTCAGTTACACTGGATTTCCTCAGTCGCCCAAACAGGAGGAGACAAAGTATAGGTTTGTTTTTCTTTGAAATACGAGTGATTTCACTAAAAAGAAAGAGCCAGTAGACATAAATGTACAAGTAACAATCTTCATTACGAACGAAAATAGAGTATAAGACAAAATAATACAAGCAAGTGTTTGTCATATATGTGTGGAGCTGGCAAGAATGAAAGATGGAGTGTAATGAAACTGTTATTGATTCTTATGAATAATAGGGTGTAATGAAACTGTAATTGATTCTTATGAAAGGTAATGTGTAATGAAACTGTTGTTGATTCTTATGAAAGATAGAGTGTAATTAAACTGTTATTGATTCTTATGAAAGATAGAGTGTTTAATGAAACTGTTGTTGATTCTTATGAAAGATAGGGTGTAATGAAACTGTTATTGATTCTTATGAAAGATAGGGTTTAATGAAACTGTTGTTGATTCTTATGAAAGATAGAGTGCACAGAAACTAGTATTCATTTTTATGAAAGATAGGGTTTAATGAAACTGTTATTGATTCTTATTCACCAGTTCAATATGAGCTACCGTGTCAGCTACTACAAGAAAAAAAAAACTAAATGTTAAAACAAAACCCTCCATGTGAAAATACCGAAAAGCTAATTTGAGGTTGACAGTAAAACTAAAAATCCTGGTAAGGTCTGACAACTAAATATAACAGAATCTCAACTTTAAAAGTCTTACAAAAATCTCACAAAACCTGTCTAACTGAGAAGATCCTGACCCTTAGATAATAAAACACAATAACATAAGTAAAGCTTGAATGCTCACGGCATTCACATCATTCACGTGACTCCAGTCGACTCTTACTAACGCGTAGCGGTGAGGGAGCCTCGGGCCATTACACGATTTGCCAATTGGAAAGACAGCTATCCATATTGAGAAATCAAAAGTAATGTTTCCGCTATATTTTTTGTAAAAATAATGCACTTAATAAGAAATGAGAGTATTACTGGCTCATGTACAATTAGACTAAGAATAAGTTAGACTAAACTTAACTCACAGAAAATAGAAATTTTGAAGAAAACTGCGTATTAACTAAGAAAATAGCAAATATGTGGTACTGTCCTGTACCACATTTCTAATACCCCTTTATTTTCAGGCCGATTCAGTCATCTCTAATTATAAACCAAAAAATAGAAAGAAAAAATTAATTACAAATTAACCAAGAAATCAGAACAATATATATTCATCCTACTAAATCATCTTCCAAAAAATACAGATGGATATACAAGTAAAAATGACTTTACTAAACATAATAAAATATAAATGTGTAACAATGATTAAAAATGATTAAGGAAGGAGTAGCTGAAACAATATGTCATACACAACAAAATACACCCTGTAATAAAGATACTTCCAGTCAAAAATCATTCCTTTTACATATCTAAATTAACGAATTAAATACAAAAAGCATTTAAACACTGAAATGCCTGTAATCTTTGGGAGGAGTTACCAACAATAATGCACAAAACAATCCAAAACTACTCTTGATCATCTTTAGAGCACAAAATGAAAACACTTCTTCACAAATTTAAAGTATTCACTAACAAAAATTCTTTAAAAGCTACAGTACAATAAACCCTTACAGAAATAACTAATAAAAACAACCCTTTAAAAATAATAACATATTTAATATGTAAATGTAATAGAAATATACATATTTAAAAACATACGTATATATAGGGAATCTTAAAACCTTGCATACTTAACAAATTGACATAATAACATACCCTTAAAAAGCAAAGTATTTGTATATATATGTGTGTGTATGTGCAAGTAATATAACCCTTTACAGGAAAATAAGAAAGTAAACACATATACAAGAACTAATTGTTTCTGTTTTATTCTCTAGAGATAACTCCTGCTCAGTTCATATGGGATATTGATGTAACAGTATACACTGTGTAAGAATGTTAAAAACAGCTGTCCCCCATCACTGATAGAGCAGATAATATCTTGATGTTAAGACCTACCTATGTTAAATGTGAATGCTCAGTCGCGTGGTTAGTAATCGTTGATACGAGTTTATCCAATGTTTGCTGATAAATAGGAAATATGTAAACAGTACTATATAGGATGTGTTTAATAAATTGATAAGTCCAGTAAAATTTGACTGTCCAGTGTCCTAATAGAAGTATGGACACTATGTTTTCGCGTCAAATTGAACATTATTTCATAAATTTCCCTACCAGTCTTCCTATTGTAAAGAAGATCTGTCTTATGATCTTTGCAGAAATAAGCAACTCTCTGTGAGTGAAGAAACTCAAAATATTTTATAAGCATCACAGGATATATAAATATTGATAAAATTCAGCCAAACCTAAACGTTTTAGCTAAAATTATCATTGCAAGAATTTATATTTGTTCTATTGTTACTTTTTATATCAATACATACAGAAACCCACCTTGTTTATATACAATAGTCCACAATAATTGCGCTTTTGATATCTGAGGCACCATCAAGTGTGTGCCATTGGAACACGATATCACTTCACACAAATCTATCAACTCACTCCAGTTGTCATTACAGAAACGTAAATTACAGATAAATCCAATTAAATAAGACCTCTTCCATTAAGTAATACTTACAGCCACCCTATTCACTTTCTATGCTGGTACAAGGACGAGTTATACACATTCATTTGCAATGATGATAATTTCTCTTAAGCAGTCTGAGGTAACTTCCAGAGAGGCACTGTTTATTTATCTAGGGATTATAATTTTTTCAAAGTGTTGGACGACCATTGTGTTGTATAAAATCACTCATTAGCGTAGAAAGCATGGGTTGCAATGCTTTTTCAATTGTTTCTGAACTCCTTGTGAACATCTACAGTTTCCCAAACTGTAGATGCTTCAGGCATTAAGCCTACAACAAGCCATCTTAAGTTGTAATACTCGACTGGTAGTTCACAAAATGCTAACAATATATTATATCAGATAACATAACCTTTTCAATCATCAGTTTGCGATCACATAACTATCCGATCTGTTTATAACCAAGAATAACTCTCATGTATGATGAACATCAACTGATAGTTTAAAGAGCATTGATTTCTATTTCCTTTCAGTCACTGAGTGTACAAACATCTGACGTTCTAACTATTTATATGACAGTTAACTTCAACTATAAGATTGAAGAAGTCATTTGTCATCATCGACATCTCAACTGATCACTAGAGCTTTCTAGCACCTCTTCAGGTGCTTTCTTATCTGAGATGAGAATCAATCCTATCATCATCCACCTTATCAGCTGAGCTGAGACACTCAGAAACAATATCCTATCTCCCATTGCCTCATCATTCCCAAACAATCCAGGTCAAACAAATGCAGAATAGGATCAGCTGTAATGTAAGGTCACAGTTTGATATTATTTTACCACTTGTACATGCCATGTGAATGCCGAGTCTCTTATGTTAACTTGTAATAAGTGCATACTTGTCTAAGTGTATCCAAGCTGCTTATGTCGTGCTTGTACGTACCACAGCCGTACCTAAGTTTCACACTGAAAAGTCCCTTCCTTGACAGTTTGCTATAGCATCCCTTCTACCATATGATGGCCTTTTATAGTTCATTTACGATGTATAATGCCTAAGCTGACAAATTATGGTAGGCTGGTCAGTTATCCGTGTCATATCACTATTTCATTGTGAACAAACTCTTGTTCAATGACATGTGCATGACTCAGCCATTCAATATGTTCTTAAATGACCTGCACTAACTGATGAACCATAGACCACATGTACAGGTAACTTTATTTCACGCCCAAGTATAATCATGGAGGAAAACAAACTGTCAGCCTCTTTTCTGTAGCATGAGATCAAGCCATGACATAAAGTAAGTGCTCATCCCATTAGGTTTTATCACAATTAACAAACTTTGCAAGTAGATGCTTGATAATCTGTATTACTTACTCTTTTAAGTTATCTGACTGGAGATAATAAGAAGTGCACTTCTCAGCCACACCCAACACTGAGCACAATTCAGACAATAGCTGACTTTTATAATTAGTTCCCTTATCTATTCGAATCTTTCCATAGGTGCCAAATCAGGCTATCAATTACTCTGCCAAAACATCAGCAACAGACTTTACTAGAATGTCGACTAATAGATAAGCTTTAGCCCATTTTGTGAAATAATCAGTAACACCAGCACATACCAATAACCCAACTTTGTCTCAAGGATAGAACTTGTGATATCCAGGGATATTCTCTGGAGAGGAGACCCAACAGTTCTTTACTAGAATGTCGACTAATAGATAAGCTTTAGCCCATTTTGTGAAATAATCAGTAACACCAGCATATACCAATAACCCAACTTTGTCTCAAGGATAGAACTTGTGATATCCAGGGATATTCTCTGGAGAGGAGACCCAACAGTTCTTTACTAGAATGTCGACTAATAGATAAGCTTTAGCCCATTTTGTGAAATAATCAGTAACACCAGCACATACCAATAACCCAACTTTGTCTCAAGGATAGAACTTGTGATATCCAGGGATATTCTCTGGAGAGGAGACCCAACAGTTCTTTACTAGAGTTTACTCTATCTAGGCTGGTCTCTATTGTACAAACAATGTAGTAATAGCTGCGGTATTGATAGTCATGTCTCAAATAAGGCCAGTAGTACCACCATTGAACTTTAGCACTAGTGAGGTGATGCCCTGGTGACCTCCAGTCCTTGAATCACATAAAATATGGATAATTTGTACCCTCAGCGTTCTGGAGGTATTAGCGGTAATACAGGCTAAGAATCGCATTGAAGTGACTGATAAAAGTTATTAATATGCTGTTTCACACCTCCAACTACTCATATAAGTGCAAAGGCTGTGTATCACCTTGATACATGGCAAATATTGTCCACACTAGTTCTAGGACCCTCAATTGATTTGGTATTCAGTCACTAGTGGAATTTCATACAGCACAGCTCAGCATCATGAAAGAGCCCCCAGTGGCACAGCGGTATGTCTGCGTACTTACAACGCTAGAATCTAGGTTTCGATACCCGTGGTGGGCAGAGCACAGATAGTCCATTGTGTAGCTTTATGCTTAATTACAAAACAAACAAACAAACATGAAATTGGTTTTAATTCAACACACTATCCTGGATCAAAATATTGAACACATATTTAGGGTTTCATCAGTCACAAAATTGTTTGCCTACATTTCGATGCTGTAATCTGAGATAATGCGAAATTGTGGTCAGACATGCTTTCATTCCCTTCAGATTTTCAAAATTCACGATAATCGTCAATGGTATGATTTCTTTAGGGAAGAATCTTAAGACATATTTTAATAAGAAACTAATAGTTCCAACAATGTGAAAATAGCACAATATATCCATACAAAACTAATACGATGCAAATTAGGGACACTAAAATACTCTTATATATGAAATGTTACGAATTGAATATATTGCTTTTTGTACTACTGAAGTTAAAACTAAATGTACTACGAACATTATCTTTCAGTTAGTCATATTATGAATACAACTTACTCAACTTGGATAAACGTCAGTTGTTTGCTGCTAATTGTTTTAGAATGTTGCTTTTCAAATATGCTACTATATATATAGGAAACATAATAGGAAGTGTAATTTTAATTTATGTAACAATCTTTCTAATAAAATGAAAAATTTTGGTTCCTAATAAAAGTATATGAATATTATCATGTATTTAAAAAACTAGTTTCATGAAGTCTGATAAGGGAACTTACCCTCATCATACCCAGTATCAAAGTCAAACTTCCTTCATGATCTGAAGTATTGAACATAGCTATCGTCTTTAGTGCTAAAAAGCTATTCCTCATAAAATTATCTTTTCCCAGTTTTAGAAGCTTTGAAGTCATATATTGTTATCAAATATAATTTTATATCGACCTTTCGGGTAGAAAACCTTTCAACAGATATGGATTTTTAAATGTTAAAGTTACTTTTATGTTATACAACTAATTCATGGCTATTATTCTACTTAAAGTTTATATATACACGTTCATCAACTCACTTAGTTGAAACTGGGTTAGTTACCTTCACTTAGTTTGGTTATTTGTTCTATTTTACGGAAGATAGTACATGGATAACTTATGTTTTGTAAAATATTGTACAACAGCTAAGCAGTTACAGAAATTTTTCTGTGGACTGTTGTTCCATTGATTAAAATCAACGAAGTATTTCAGTACAAAGCATATATATATATTTGCATCAAAAAAGCATACAATACGTTAAGTAGACCAAGAAAAGGATCTTGAAGAAACATTTATAAACAAAATCTTTATGTCATATATATATATACTGTAAGAAGTAATCACGTATATATATTTACAGCAAAATTTGTTAGCACCAAAAGTTTATGTAAATATACAGAGTATAATGTACTGTAATATTTGCATCAATGTGTAGTGTCAGTAAGTAAAATAGATAGTTACTGTAAATAGCTACAGCAGTGTGCATTATTTTAACAGTGGAGCCTGTCTTTTTCACAAAAATGCTGTATGTTAAATAATTTTAAACGTGAAAAGTAGTACAATATTCTATTTAATAACACTATATCATATAAAATTAGAGTTTTCTTCGCCTGTTCTTTTATAGCAGTACAAATCGCGTTTCGATATCCATGGTGGGCAGAGCACAGATATATCATTATGTAGGGCTGTGCTTAACAACAAACCAATCAACGTCACCACCTTTTATAATACTTTATTCTGTTGTGTAACAACAAATATTGATGTTATATTTAAAAGAATTATCACCTCTCTAAACTGTATACTTTAAAGCAGCTATACTGCTATTTTACGGTATAATGTGCAGGTATATCATATGCTTTCCATTTGCATTAATTATATAGGATTTTTAATATTCTTTTATTCCGTTTGTAGATAATTATAGCATTAACACTAGTCCAGAAAGTCATTGAGATTGTCTTATTTTTTAATAGTTTTTTTTTGTTCTCTATCATAGATCATGCATATTCTGCCCGAGATGATAGTGTAGTAATATATAGCATCAGAGATCATAGTACTAGCAACGTAATACACTCAGCTGGCCGTATTGTTTAAAAGTAAAAGTCTACCAATGATGTGAAATAACAAAGGTCTTAAGGTGAAGCTATCGACTGGTCAAAGAAAATGTACTTACATGTTGAATTTCAGCATGCTTTCTTTGTTCAGTTGTACTAGGAGATCGCCAAATAAAGACTTACTTCAAGACCAATCTTGAGAGAAAGAAAACTATAGAGCTTGTGACGGATTTATTACCATATATTTATTTTGATATCAACGTTTGTTTAAATTAAATTTATGTTTAGAAATATGCATAGCTTATAGTGTTAAATATGTATTGCGAATTTAACTAATTTAAGTACAATTTAACTACTAAATTTAAAGTATTATTTAACTCAATTTCAGGCTATTTGAAATTCTGATACGTAACAAGCTACACACACACTCTGCTAGAAGCGAGTGTCATTTCATGTATTTGGTTGTGATAAGAATGTTTTTATTTATGCAGATTGAAATGTTCTTAAAAAGCAAACAGCTTTACTGAACATTGTTTTTGCATTGTTTCAATACTACATGCAGTTTTGAAGCTGAATGCAAGTTGTAAATGTAGCAGATGGAGGTAGAAAGTACCACCCATACAGTGGACTTTGTAATTCACGCCATAACGTCTACACAATTGGTAAATGAAAAAACTCCCTAAGGAAAGATAATTAAAGCATTGACAATGGCTAATGGTCAAGGATGAGATTACCGTCATTTAACCTAAGTCAGCTATAGGTTTTAACCCTCATTCCTATCTACTGGAACTGGACATTATCTATGTAACAACGAAGTGGAAGGCTAAGTATGAGGCCGGATCAGTGTTCCTTTCGTCTGGCTGTGGTAACAGGGGACAGCACGGCCAGGATGCTGGTCGAATGAAACTCCAGGGAAACCAGGAAATCGGAATTCTTCGGGTTCTTTGGACACATGTTCTACAGACAAAGATGGGTGTGAGTCTACTTTAAACATCTGGCCATATCGCTTGATCTGTATCTATTTCATGGTCATAATCCAGTGTTATGACTGTCCTTAGCCTACACACTCGGCTGAACATTTGACCAATTGCAATTTGGTCAATCTTTATATTTGAATCCGAGATTTAAATATAGGATTTAACCAGTGCTGAGAGGAGCAACAATTCTGTGATCAAGGACCCTACGACTGTAATCACTCTATCCTTCAGACCATCAAACGGTCTTAATGGTTTCCATTCCTGACACCGCTGAAGAAAAGGATAAAGCTTCAGGAGAGACAGAGCCCACAGGCTGGTTCCATCGGACGATGCGCTATTACCAGCAAAAGACCGTATCAAATGCGCTGACACTATGGAAGATTTAGCATCAAAGGAATGTAATTGTTCCCTTCCTTCAAAATCATATTAAATACATTATTAACAACATGGAGTGAGAGCTCGTTTGTTATTTGTAAAGCACAGTATCTAAATGTGTGTCATTCTGCTTCGCTATGATAGTTATTGTATTTCAGTTCAATAGTCTGAATGTGTGCAATCAATCAAAATATTGTCGAGATATATGAGATCGAAGAAAATCAATTACGCTATTATCACATTTCTCATATCATTAAGAATGATTCTCTTTGTTTGCTTATAAAAAGAAATTTTACTCTTTCCAAGGAAAAATCAAAATTAACCTCTCTGTTTCAAGGAAGACTCGAAATGTACATATTGAACTGTTTATCAGATACGAATAGTCACCCTTTCACTTACTGTAACAATTAAAGTATAACTAGGAACTCAAACAACCTCGTGCACAGTGTTACTAGTTCCAAGATACCATGAATATTGTAATATCAAAACTTCCTTACTTTAAAGGAAGTATATTCAGAGAGTCATTAAAATCCCTAACAGTATACAGTGGGAATGCTTCATCAGCACTCTATCCCAAGGCACACACAATAGAACTAAATCTAGTGGACAAGAAATTTTGAAATCTGATCATCGCAACTCTTGAGGCTAAATATCGTCTGTCGCAATGAAACTGCTCTGAGCTAATTAAAATGGTGCACATATTTCTCTCTCCATGTCTGTTTGAGCTAAGTTACTTTGGATAAGTTTATGGAATTTATAATTACAAGACACTCTCATTATCTATGGCTATGGACAAAGGGGGAAAAATTGTCCAAGCAGTGCTTAAAAAGTTTAACTCCGTACATAAATTATATATATATATATATATATATATCAAGATATGAAAAAAGTACAGCCTTCTACTCCCCTGTGCACTTAAACTGCACTCTTTGTAAAGATAACCATTATCAGAGGTCTTATCACTATAATCATTAAATGAAGGGAAATCAGTACCAATAGTTATCCTTCTTAAGAACAGTTTTTTTTTATTTTTAGAAGAGTTAGGATAACATCTAAGACTTAACTAACATGAGAAAAGTACAAAGAGTTATTTTCACTAGAAACAGTAAGGTGAATTTTAGTCCACTAAGACGTATAACAACTCCTTAGGTTAGCGTAATGTTAAACCCAATACACTAACACTTTTAGACTGTTTTATATTAAGCTGAACTTGATATTTGGATAAAATATTCTTAGAGGTGGGGTATGATGGTATGTTTATGGTACACGGCTGTAAAATTAAGCATAAATATGTGTTATAAGAATACAAACATATGATCTATATTCGTATTTACAGCATCAAGAACTGTAATTTTACAGTAAATATTACTGTTAGTTCGCTTACATTAAAACGTGCTGTAGGTATACACAATATATCGCTGTAGGTGTATTTTAGACTTAACAGTGTACCTACCATGATTGTGTTACTTGTGAGTCTTCTTGTGGTCCCTTGAGTGTACGGCATGTACTTCTACTAGTATAGACCTAAACCTAAGTAGACAAAGAATCTGGAGTTCAATACAAAAGACAGCCTCAAGACATTGTGCCGCTGCAGGCGTTTTTTCCCAAACGGCAAAAAGTTATTACCTTGAGAAAATGAATAATAAGGTAGACATCTCAAACAACTTTAATCAGTAGTAAATACAGAAAAGGTGCGGTAGCTATACACTATTAATCTCTCCTTTTCTATGTACGATGTTATTATTACATGATACACTAACAACCTTCGTGTAAGAAAACTTTGCCTAATTGGGTATTTACAAAAACAAACAAATATCGTTATTGTTTCGAGGCTAGAATCATCGCATTTTGCATTTACATTATTTCTTTGTTCTTCCACAGTTAAGTAAGCTTAATTATGTTTAGTTACTGTAGAAATGTTAAGTAATCGTAGCTATTTATTTAGAAAGAAAAAGAAACCATGATAAACATTAAGCCAATCACCAGAGGATATGTGTACGTAAAGTATACTTTATATCTGTCCTTAAAATGAAAACACTACCTCAAAAATAAATTTCTTTAAGACAATTCACAATTTTTATCTAAATAACAAATTTCTTCCAAAGACAAAATACCATTAATTCCAACGTCTTATTAATAAAAAATACGACGGAATTAACAAAATAATTACAGTAACTAATTAAAATAAATGAGCTTCATTTGAAACAAGTTCTTATTAAGTCTTATCATATAAAAATTATTTTGTATTTGCGCTTTTTATGTTGACAATATTATTTATGACGTTTGTGAAATCATCTTACAGCATTCAAGAGATCTGAACAGTTATATTTTGCTTGAGTGGTTTATAAACTTGTTTGTTTGTTTGTTCTGAATTTCGCGCAAAGCTACACGAGAGCTATCTGCGCTAGCCGTCCCTAATTTAGCAGTGTAAGACTAGAGGGAAGGCAGCTAGTCATCACCACCTACCGCCAACTCTTGGACTACTATTTTACCAACGAATAGTGGGATTGACCGTCACATTATAACGCCCCTAACGACTAAAAGGGCGAGCATGTTTGGTCACACGGGGATTCGAACCCGCGACCCTCAGATTGCGAGTCGAGCGCCCTAACCACCTGGCCATGCCGGGCCGGTTTATAAATTTCAAGTAAAATTGGACAAAATACGATAGGTATAAAAACAACAGATGATGTTATAAAGAAAAAATGTTAAAGCAAGAAGTTTTTAAATGTTATACGTGAAAGTACGTGGCATTTTGATATTCGCAGTTACGAAGTATAATGGCAAAAAAATCTAGAAATAAAATACCTCGAGAAACAACTTTTGGAACGTAACAATATAATCTTGAGGGGTTCTTCAACATATTACGAAACTCATGGTACTATATACACACATTTATATGTATATATATATATATATAGTTGTTTTTTACAAAAAAAATTTAAAGCCATTTTGTGGTAAAAACCAATACGGCCCTGTATTAAAAGGACGCGTGAATTCATATACAAAAAAGGTTTGTCAATGGCGATACCCTGTCTTTCTATTTGGAAAAATTCATTTTATTTGTGCCTGCGATTAAAGTTTGTGAAGAAAGCTTGCGCAATTATTTTAGTTTCTGGATACAGACTTCGTGTAAAGTAACACATACCCCGCGAGGGCACTCGCAATGTTTTTTTGGAATATCTTATTCATTTGTAGATAAACTGACAGGAACAAAAGTGCTGAGCTATAATCTCATACAACTTTTTTTTAAAACTAATAACAGATAAGCGGTGAAATAAAGTTATCAAAATCATTTTATAGTCATAAAAATTTAAATATGTCATTATATCATTTAAAAAACTATATTAATACTGGAACTAGGCATTTTCCATATGTCACATTATTGCTCTAAAGTGAGGTCAAATGCTATTTTTTACAAAATTAGAAAAACAGTCAGCTTGATTTAAACTTTCAATATGAATTCAAATGTCTAGAAAACAATTATAGAGGTATTAAATAATGAATTTTAATTTTCTTATTTCATACGTAAAAATGTACAATTAACCATTGCTGAAATAAATGTTTCATAAAGAAATCAACTTATACTGTACAACAGAAAAATATGGACGAATGGTTGTTATCTTGAAAACAAAACAGATGATTAGATGTGATTTATTTTTATTTTTAATTGTCAAGTTAGTCTGTTGCTATTATTACATGTATCTTTAATCTTGATTTAAAGGACTCTCTCGCACACCGCAGATTCTCATTGCATTTCATATTAAAGCTATCAAAATATCTTATTAGTTCAAGAGAAATCCGAAGGGGGCGTTGTGATAAAACAACGTGTAGTTACTGAAAAAAAAAATATTTACAAAGACAGAAAGAAAGTGCATTAAAACAATTGTTATGGTGTGAACGCCTTTTCCAAGCTGGAGAAACATGATTATTTAATTATATTTGCTCTAAAACATTATTATTATTATTAGGCCTATTTTATTTTTAACACTACATTCTTGATCTAGAAAAATAATGCATCGTTAAAAATACGATAAGCCTCATAATAATAGTGTCTTATGACAAGCAAAATAAATTATAGAGATGTATATTCTGATTAAAATCATTTCGTGTATTTATATTCTGCCGGAAACCGGTTTGAAATTGTGGTGCTAAAAATGTCTACTTAATAAACACGTAAATTTACAGACTTTGTATTCTAGACTTTTTTCAGACTTGTTCTGTGAAATGTACCTTTTTTTATATTATATTAATTTGATGTTTCTTTGAAAGCAGTTTAAATAAATGGCTACTTTTAACAATTATTCGTTTATGATTTCAGAAGTTAAAAAAAAACAGTCACGTAATATATATCTTAACTGTTAGCATGTTACTTTAGAAACATATTTCTCAATGTAAGGTATATTTTTCAATCTACAAAGGTCAGCCGTTTAACATTGCGAATGGCTAGGTTGATTTTTATGGTTTTCTGACCTAGCTACTTAATTAACCATTTTGTCGAATGAAATGGCGTTCACATAGAATATTACAGACATATTTTGAGAAAACATTATACTATTCTCTATCTTCCAAACTAGCTTCTGTACAACAAAATAGTGTCGCATGAGTGTTTTATATGCGAATTACTCACAATAAATAAAGGATTAGCATAAAAGTGTTTGAACTAAGAGTCAATGCGGTTACAAAATTCCTATTCGAAATTTCTATAACAACAAATTTTAAATGCTTCTGAACAGCTCAAAAACTCGCAAGTCAGTAGTATTTGAGGGTTAAGTATAAAAATGAAAAGGAAAGAAAATTAACCAATTTAACAAGACCAGACAATCAATAAATCATTTGCTCGGTGAGTTAACTCCACGAACGTTCTTCAAAAGTCTACAACCTCTTACACTCGAGCTACGTATTTGTGTTTGTGCTCGATCTACACCTCCAATTAAAGGCCCTAAAGCAAGTCTAAGATAATATTTGGGCACGAAGTAATAATTATAGATTAATGTTTAATAATAATACAATGTGTATATATTTTTGTAAGAGGTAATTTTCAATTACTTTCTTTTCCCTAATCTCAGGCACGTTTCATCATTCAAAGAAACATAACTGCCATTATTCATAATATAGTAAAAAATGATCAACACATTTAGCCGAAACTAAAATGTTAACTCATTATTTGTTTTTCGTGAGCGAGCACTGCCGAAAAATTCTTACTTATAAGTCGTCTTGATTAATATTAATGTAATTGGAACAATATAGCCAGACAAAATTGTTTTATTACTGACTGCAATCCTTTTCTTCCCAGCTATAAATGAGACTGGGCGTATATTCACAATGACATGCTTTATTCTGTTTCATGTCACAACAAATGTATATTTAATTTCTCATAAACTTCTAACATTATAAAAAATATAAAACTTTAATAACACTTCTATATGTGTATTATATATATATATATATATATATAACTACAAATTTAGTGCTCTACTACATTGTGAAAAAATAATACAATATTTCAATCTTCAATATTATTAATTTTCTTTCTATTTCTGCTTGATATGATATTCAAGCATGTATTGCAGTTGGAAAGAATTGAACTTGTAGATGTGTAATAGTGTATTGAAAATAGGCTTAGTATCTAATTAAAGAGACATAGTAAATAGAAGCAAAAAATAAATACAAATTATATTTCTACTGAAAGAAAAACTATTCCAAATTACACAGTTTTTTTACAGTGGTTGTATAAAGTTCCTTATCGGATATGTAGCTTGCATCCTTTTCAACCAAAGTACAGTTTTATTTGACAATCTTTAATTCTTATTATACAAAACACAGTAAATAAAATTTAACTGATGTGCGTAAACGATTAAATGTGAGATCAGAAAAATACATTGTATCGAATGTAAAACTTGAGACCACACTAAAAATAGCAAACATTTTGCTCTATTACATTTTGATGTGAATTACAAGAAATTTCATTATCATAGATGACTGACATGTTATGCCAATATACTTAAATGTAGTAAAGAAAGAGCATCTTTTTCTTCCAGAATTTATGATTCATAATATCAGGTCCAATCATATGTTAAAATCAATATGGAAAAGTATACGCTCATAATACTTTATCCAAGTTTTAACAACATTTGTCTCGGGTAACAGCCATAAGTACAACCCAATTAACACTAAAAAAGCTGAAATATAACAAAACAAAACATATAAATGCTAGGTAATATATTCGTTTTTAGTTATGTTATTGAAAATGAATCACAGCTGGACCTCACCTGACGAAATGGTCTATATGGTCTTCTGCTTGATATTAAACCATATCAAAGCATATTCGTGTAATTTGCTGTAACTTCTTGTGTGACGGATTTGACTGACACCGTTTCATAACATTATTACTTGAGTAGGGTTGGAGTTAATAACAAAACTTTCTTGTTCTGAAAATATATCACAATGCAATTAGGAACAAAATACATTACAATAGAACTAGATAAATAATGTGTCCTAAATACAATATCGATTGAACTCAGAAAAAAATTAAGGCGAACTCTAAGAAGAATCCTAGGTTGATAATTGGCCAGGTGGTTAGAGCGCTGGACTCGCAATCTGAGGGTCGCCCTTTTAGCCGTGGGGGCGTTATAATGTGACGGTCAATCCCACTATTCGTTGGTAAAAAGAGTAGCCCGAAAGTTGGCGGTGGGTGTTGATGACTAGCTGCCTTCCCTCTAGTCTTATACTAAATTAGGGACGGCTAGCGCAGATAGCCCTCGTGTAGCTTTGCGCGAAATATATAACAAACAAACAATTTCAGAGTTACATTGAGACGGGTTCGAATCCGTGTGTTATCATAAAATATTCTCCGCACTTTAACCTGGGATTGTTTTATAAAAGTGGCAGTCAATCTCTTAGCCTGGATGATGGGTTGTTGGGTGCTGCTGACAGGCTGCCTTCCTCATGGTCAGTAGTTCAAAATTCGAAATGACGGTAGGTAGTCTTAGCAGTTCTTCCATAAATACAAATAGACATTTTTTTTTAGAATTTTCGCGCAAACCATTCATAAATTTGAACTAATATAATACAGTGAAGGAAATTAATCTTGTCTGACTGAATAAAGAAATTTGACCGTCATTTTTATAGAATACCCACGGTTCCAAAGAGAATAGCATGTTGTTGATTTTTTTTCGCAAACAGGACTCGAATCATGAACCATCGGAAAGCAAACTAACAAGTTCTGGACGACATCGTGTTGTTGTAACATTTGTTAATGATCGTAAATGCATTGACGGATTTCAAGAATTGGCTTGCTCGACGTTCACACGAGTTTTCAATTACCTGTAATGCTCTAGTTTGTTCTTTCTCAATATACATCAGTTGGATGAACTGTTCATTTATCTATTATACAAATAATAATTAATAATACCTTATAGTAAAATGTAAGCTTAATATTTTGCGCGAAATTCAAAAACAAACAAACAATACTAGTCATGTTAGGAAACTAACTACTAGAAAACCACTTATACCTCCATCAGTTTAATGATTGGCTAACATCAATTGTTTCCGATGCTCCTGTGTTTGTTTTTGGAAAAACATTTTTTCTAAATCACACTTAGTTCTCGCTAAGATTAACGAAGTTATCTCTGCTATAACAAACTTTGCCAAACCTTCAACATATAAACCAGTTCTCTGACAAAGACAACCAAAATTTAATTTATGGCTGACTTACAGGTTGCTGACAAATGTACATGTATTAATACGAGACACGACATAACTAGTCAGCTGTCTAATGCTTTAATAATTTCTTAACATCACGCTATTTAGTCATAACTTATAAGCAATGAAAATATGATTTAATATAAGTAGCTAATTACGTAGGCAAAACTTTGGTTGATAACTAATTTAAGCTAACAGTGTATTCTTAATTTATGAAGACAAATTGAGCACTCTTGCCTAAACATGTGCACTTTTTTATATGCTTAAAACTTAATCAGATTATTTGTAACCAGGCGTTTTAAAGGTAGCCGCAGTTCGAGAATTAGAAATATCTTTTATAAGACTTATCATAAGAATTTAGTACATCTGATCTGTGGGATTTCAAGTAAATATTCCTCGTGAGAGATCAGGGAACAGATCTTTAAGAATTCAATATATCAATAACGTGAGATCTCATCTAATATTTCTTTGCAGACTTAATACACAAGCCCAGGAGATATGTTAAGTTTAAATAGGTTTGATAAAGGACCTTCATACATGAATATTTTCCAGAAGAACAAGAGATTGATCGTCTTAGCACTAAGTGCTATGATATATTTCATGATGTAACATTTTAACTTGAATGCATCAGGGCATTAAAAAACCCTTTTACTTTTGAATAATGTGTAAAATTTTGAAATGTAATTGTTTAAAAGCCGATTGTTGATATGTATAAAACATTCGCTTTAAAGTTTATGTTTATGGTTCTTATAAGTAAGAGTTATTAAGTACTATGTGCGATTAAGGATGTTTAAAACAAAGATATGTACCAATATATTCATTAAATAGATTAGTTTTGGAGTTACTGCTAGTTCATTTATAAAGTATAAAAATTCATCTCTTTTAATTGCCGTGTAAAAAGTTCTAGAGCAGTTGTAAGACTCGAAAGTAGATTTCAGAAATGATTTGGTATATAGGAAATTTAACTTCTTTTTTCTTAATCCTTACGTTCATTAGTATTGAACCTCTTAACGTTTTAGTTATTGTTTTAAGATTTCATTTTATCCTCTTAAATTACTTGCTTTTTTTCACTTTGTGAGCTATTTTAAAGTGTTTGACCTTACATATCCAGTAAATTGACACACTAAGATAGAATAAGAAAACGTGCCTACAAACATTAACCGATATCCAGATTTTCTAGTCACAATTGACTTGCAAAATAATCAAATCGTGACAAATACAAGATTTTTTGTTGTTGTTGAACCAACCAGTACTTCATTATATAATCAAATTAACCATTTTCATATAGTGAAAAGAGTGGTTATACCCATTCTACTTAAACGGAACACTTTCGAGTTCATCCAATTACAGAGAGATAAATTACTTTTCGATCACGTTTTACCCAAAAGTCGATAGAATTAAAGCAGTGACTATCGAATTTTATAATAAAAGTAAATCTAAATGTCTAACCTACTCTAACTTTTAATACTTAAAATATCTGAAGTGTTAGCAGTCTTTTCCGAGTTGACGCTTAAGATATAAACAACTTAAAGAAGATAGAGTAGAATCGATATACTTAACTAATCATTTTACGATAAGTTTATTAATTTCACTTAACTTATAAATCGTATTCTAATGAAAGATTGATTAAAGCGCAAAATTACATGTACTTTATAATATTCTTAGTTGTTGGATTCCAAATGGAAAATAAAAGAAAAGCGATTATTATATCAGAGGAGACAAATTATGTGTAATTGAATGTAAAATCGCTTCAATCTTAATAATAAATTAAATAATATAGAACTTTTGTTTATTCCATGCAATAACCTGCATTAAATATATATATATATTTAAACGAACGTCTTAAACTAATTCATGATATAACCCCCCATGTATGCTTTAACCAGTGACTACTGGATGACAAACTTATCGTAAAATGATTAGTTAAGTATATCGATTCTACTCTATCTTCTTTAAGTTGTTTATATCCCAAGCGTCAACTCGGAAAAGACTGCTGGAAAAGTAATTGTCTATTTGTTGAGTTAGAAGTATCAGTTGACAAAGATTAGAGCAATGGTTTATATGTTAGACAAGAGAGAGAATTAAAACTTTAACTAAAACTTATTTTAAAATTATTTGTTTATAAAGTAACATGCTTTCTTCAAAAACTGTTTTCCTTATTTGTTTTATATTTTCTTTCCATAATTATGTGCGCATTTCTGAGTAGAAACAAGCAAATCATGATTTTTTTATATTTCAACAGCATTACGTTTCATTCCAATATTCATATTGTTTGACAAAATATTCAAACAGCTTGCATTATTATTCAATTTTGTCTGAAACGTATCGATATTGTAGTTAATCGTTTTGACCTAAAACAGTGACAATTTTGAGAAAAAATATTAGATCAAAGCAAAAATAATTTAAAGTATTAAAATTTACAACTAAAGCAATTCTTTTCTACTTTCTAACACATTTTATAATTATGTAAGAGCTAGAGAAGAATATAATATGAAAATTTTAAACATTTCTTTAATGTATGAATGCATGTTTGAAATTAAACACAAAGCTACACAATGGGCTATCTGTGCTCTGAACACTACGGGTCAATAAACCCGGATTCTAGCGTTCGAAGTCCTCAGACATACCGCTGTGCCACTGGGGGGCCATTTCTTTAATATATATGTCGAACATTTCTAAGCATTTTCAATATGAAAAAATATCAATAGCTGTACAACTTTTAAAGTGCTTCCAAAAATATATAACAGTTTGTCTATAATTAAGCACAAAGCTACACAATGGGCTATCTGTGCTCTGTCCATCACGGTATCGAAACCCGGGTTATAGCGTTGTAAATTTTCAGACATACCGCTGTGCCACTGGGGGGGGCTACATATAACAGAAGAAAGAAATGCAGTAGATTTAATCGACTAAACTTTGGATCTCACAAGACCGAGAAGTCATATCTATGAACCTTTTAATGCTGCCTTGCCTGTGAATTTGGTCCATTTTTATGATTAACTAAAACCTATAAGGATTAAAATGGATTAAATCATCAATTACTCATAGCATTAACAATATTTTCGGTCGTAATCTTATTAATATCTTACGAGGACGGTTAGTTTAAGTTTCTTTGTTTTCAAATGTAAAGCTGTGCAATAAACGATCTACGTTGTGCTCAACGCAGTAAGATAACTCTGAATTTTAGTATTATAAACCCCTTAAGCTTAACGCTGAGTCACCATGGAGCATCTAGTTTAAAGGACGTAGGTCGTAATAATTTCCTAGCTTAAGCTAACAATGGAAACTAATCCTTATAAATGTCATGAAGCATTAAAATAAATAATAATATTCAAGCTATTTGAAGTGCTGTAACTCGTAGCATAAATCAATATTACTTTAAAGAAAAAACATGTGGTTAATACATGATACAATATACCATAGATTCCTCGGAAGGAAAATGACAAAAAATACACCTGGTGAAATGAAAAAAAAATGGTGATGATTGAAAGAAATTTCACCAGGAAAAGAAAAAGTAATATATAAAATCATGTTTCGATTTTTTTATACATCTTTGAAACAATGTTTCATGTAATACCACTTCCAGGTTATTAAAATACATAAATTAAACCATATAAGAATTATTCTACCAGCCATAAGTGTTTGTGTTAACAATAATTAATAAGTTATGTAAAAAGAAATACCCACCAGAGGTCAGTCTCCGTCACCATAGCCATACTAAAACATCTTCATATTTTGCTGCACAAATTTGAAGATGTCTGTAAATGATAACAACAAACAACAAAAATGTACTATATTCCATATTTTCAAATTCTTTTTTAACTATTTTTATTTTTATTGCAAATATAACTTTGAAACTCTACTAATCATTACACCAACTTTATGTTAGAATATTATAGCTTGTTAGACCCAATAATTACACCAGGCAACATCAACAAAATATTTTCTCTACTACTAGAAAGAATGCAACTGTTTCTGAGTAATTTGACGACGCTGATTCCAAAACTCATACTGAAAATTATTGATTGCCTCTAGTTTTTGAGTTAATGTAGATTTATTTAAAATATTCTTATATATCGTAAAAATAAAAACTGTGTCTTTAATAACTTTATTTATTCATTGTTTATTTGTAGTTAAGCACAAAGCTACACAATGGGAAATCTGTTCTCTGCCCACCACGAGTATCGAAACCAGGTTTCTAGTGGTATAAGTCCGCAGACATGATTTATTCATTCAAATTGCATTTAAAAATGTGCAAGATAAATACACAATAGCACTACTAGTTTTAAAAAAAGCAATGAATATAATCAGATTATATACTGTAAATACATTCCGTCTATGTTCCAACGTTCAACATGTTTTTTTTTTTGTTACAAAATATCTGCTTGACTTGTTGTGCCATTTGTGTATGTTCTCAGTTTCACGCTGTTAGAACCAACAGTAATCTCCCATCATCGCAAAATTCCATCGTCCTTGATATCGCTGTTATGTTGTAGAAATATCTTGATGGAAGCACTCATCATGCTCATCGCTCACTGCGCCTAGATAATTTTGAAAAAGTTTAAATGAGAGTGTAAGAAACGCATCGTTGGTGACATCCTAGACCACGTTTTCCTGTAGTTCTCGAACATATTATCAATCATCACAGCAATATTTTCATATTTGTGATAATCTAAGATATTTGTGAATTACTAAATGAAAAGTATGAAGATGATTCATTGTTATCTTCACAGGATAACTTTTTTCGTTTACCAATTCACTGTAGTACTGGAAGACCATCTCCATGAGGTACTGGTTTCATTACAGGTGCAATATCTATGTATTTAATGTATTGCTTAGTTTTGCCAGAATATCCAGAAACATTAGCCATTCAAAAATAACAGACATTTCAATTATCTTTGGACACATGCAATATCATTGGAACTGTAAATGGCATACTTACTCTCTTCTTATTCAACCACTGTGTCAACCCAGAGATGCAAACTGTACAACACACATGTGAAGCCCAATGTTTTTCTTGGTCACCAATTTTGCATCCAAAATAGTGGTAGTAAACTACCTTTACCCTTAGTGTGATGTTTTTTTTTCCTTCGTGAAACTGTAATATATTTTCCACAAACGTAACAGAAACTGTTCAGGTGACTTTTGAACTTTCGGACTTTACTTGAACTGGAGGAAACCAGCATTTCAAGTAATTTTCAAGAAATGTAAAATAATTTATCTTTACAGAACTAGAGTCTAAAATATTTTGAAAAACAAAGTTTTGTATAATTTGACTATATCGCTAGTATGGTTCATTGAAAAATACTCCAGTATAACCACCTGTGAAACAAAATTCAAGATTATATAAATAACTAATATTAAGCATACACAGATAAATAAATAAATATAAATATAATAGTACTGTCTGTTGTATATCAATGTAATTACGTCGTAGGATTTGGATGTATCTTCACCAAAACTGGTATGGAGATTTATTAGGTCAATGCGAGGGAACATATAAATTTTCAGTTTTTCATTTTGCGTTTTGCGGTTTCTATGGGTGTTTTTGCGTTTTTACCACTACCTCACCTCCTGTATGTGGATCTTCACCAAATTTAGCATGAAATTTTGTTGGATCCACGCAGAGGTACATGCAAACATGTGGTTTCACATTTTGTGTTTTATAGTTTTTGTGGGCGTTTTTGGCGTTTTTACAATTACATATAAGAGAAGCAGCTTTTCATGCCCTAAGATAACATTTCATTAATCACGAATTTACATAAATTCCGTTCACCACTGTTGAAATTTGTTGTTAACAGTTTTATAATATTAGATGTGCTTGAATTTTAAAATAATTAACTTACTTTGACTTTATGAAACTAAAGATTGCGTAAAAACATTGCAGGAACGCATTGTAAGCGGAAAAACAAAGTTTAACAGAGTAAGATTCCCGTTTGTTTTAATATTAGTCCACTTGTAATTGATGAAACACGAAACTTTATAAAATTTATAATGTATGAAATAAATCAATATTATGTCAAGAGCATTTAATACCAATTACACATTAGAACGGTAACTTGAAGAAAGTTATTTAAAAAACATAAGTTGAAGCAAATACTACATTCATGCCTAGTGGTGTATTGTTTTCTTTTTTCATGAAATCTATTAATTTTAATATTCTACTGGCATATAGTTTGTATTCGAGCTTTGTAATTTCAGTGCAGTTAATGTAATTTCTTTTGCAATTTGATATACAATAATGTTTTAAGCAATTAAAATATCAATTGTCAAATAATAATTGATATCAAATTTCAATGTATATGTAACAGTATAAACGTAGATACTACTTCAAAAGAAAACTATCATTCATGCATTTCACAGCATATCTAAATATCTGCTTTCCTCTTATTGACCCATTGTTCTCTAGCGTAACTTACTTGCAAGAGGATTTTTTGCAACACTTAGAGCTCAAGTTGCCCGTTACATGATTTGCTATTTGAGCAACCAAAATTCACAGAAGTCTGTGGGATATGATGGAGAATGTTATGTCATGAATTCCTTCTTGCGCCTTGCAGAGGAGCTGATCTGTTAAGTTGCTTTGTTTTGAAGGATCCTTTACTCAATTTGACCTCATAGTTTGTAGAGATCAACTCAATATTTATCTCAATTCTTCAGATGTTTAACTTACCTTTATAGCTGCGATGTTTTTACTGTCTTTAAATCTTTACATGTTCTACAGTAATTTCTGTACGCTGAATCCGAAAATGATATCCATTTTTCTCCATCACGTTAGGTTCACTAATATTTCTGTTCAAAGTTTTCTATCAAAGAAGTTATTCTTTGCAATTTCAAAACCTCTTGATATAACTCTCCGGATAGTGACTAAAACGTTATATGTGCTTTAACATAAGTGAATCATTTTCTTTGAAATTGGGTCTCATTTTGTTATGCTTAAAATGTTGACAACCACTGGTTATAGATTTCTCTAGACAAATCAGTCGTGAGAGTCGTATCAATTGTCTTATAACCCACGAAAAACACACCGCTAGTATATAAACGGTTAACAGGCCACATGACGTGCCATTTCTGGATAGTATTTGTTTGTGCGTGCACTTTGACATTATTTAATTATTTTTAATATTAGTTA
Organism: Limulus polyphemus; assembly: GCF_000517525.1. NCBI lineage: Eukaryota > Metazoa > Arthropoda > Merostomata > Xiphosura > Limulidae > Limulus > Limulus polyphemus. The sequence continues at coordinate 1,297,201 of NW_013665629.1, forward strand.
TTCATCGCTATGGCAACATAAGATTGTGTAAAACATATGTGACCCAAACATATTCTGTTATATTTGTGGGAAATTTGATCTCCCACAAATTTGATTTTTTTCTCCCTTTTTATACAAAAAATCCTTACGTGATAGAAAAAAAAATATTATTTTCGAAATCTGCATAGCTGAATTATGGAAAATCCGTTATTAAAACCAAAACAACTTTTATGATGTTTTAAATTCGCAAGCCTGTGTTATATTTGTAATTTCTAACCACCATAAATCCCTTGAAACATTACGTGACACAGTCTGTACCATTTTGGAAATGCTGTAGCACTGACAAGACGGTCTCTAAACGATAAACTTACCAACTTACAACATTTAAATCTGGGATTCAATTCGTTGTGATGGACAGAGTGCAGATACTCTATTGAATAGCTCTGTGCTAATAAAACAACAAGGTGATAATAAACTGCCCAGACTTATGCGGACATTTAAGAAGACATATATTTATGGCAGCATACTTCTATACACTGCTCCTATAGTTTTGATGTTTGTGAACATATCTTTTGTGTCACTTTTATAGACCTAAATTCATGTGAATTATCTTTTTTTTTTCTTTTCGTAGGAAGGTTCTTAGTTAAGTTACAATGGATCGCTGTGTTCTTGGGCAACTTCCGGTGACAAGCTGTTTGACGCTTTTTATTACATCCTGTGTGAAATATTCTGTTTTTGTCTTCATTTTTTTTTCCTGGCAAAATCCCGCTTTCCAATATTTTATCGATATTGTTCAACACAGCAGCTATCTCTTTTTTTTCGAAACTTTAAAATTTTGTGGTATCTTATAGTCGTAGAATAGGAGAACTTCGTGTCAAAGGTCCTTTAATGTTCCTGAAGGGATTACTTTTCGCCAACTGCATCACCACACTTAAGCTGAATTGCAATATGAGGTCCAGGGATTTAAATTTGCTTAATCGCAGCCAACTGGGATAGCCAGTGAAAAGTGAATGATTGAATGTGTAAGTTACTGAGTTAGATTGTGAATAACCCTCTGTGCAACTCTAGCGATATTTCTACAATTTAATTATATAAATTGAAGTTCTCGCAAACACGTATAATTATGTGTTCTTATACACTTAAAATAATGTCATCGTTACAGAGGCTTTCAAAAGGACCACGTCTTTTAAAGTATTATCCAACTTCTTAAATTACATTTTAAAATAATGTAACCTTTACTTTATTTTAAATATCGTTTCTGTTATCTAAAGTGTATTTCTCTCTGAAAATATGATGAGACAAAAAATCTAAAACTTGAATTTTACGTTTTCTATATTTTTGTTATTTCTATTCCGTTTTACTAGTAAACGCAAAAATATCGTCAAACTTTTATTTTCTTAAATGTATTCGTTAAAAGTAATGCTTGTTCACAGCTTTGGTGTTTTCTTCCACATAATATGCTTCCTAAATCCCGGCATGACTAGGTGGTTAGAGAGCTCGACTCGCAATCTGCGGGTCGCGGGTTTGAATCCCCGTCACACCAAAGATGCTTGCCCTTTCAGTCGTGGTGGGCGTTACAATGTGACGGTCAATCCCACTATTCGTTGGTAAAAGAGTAGTCCAAGAGTTGGCGGTGGGTGGTTTTGACTAGCTGCTTTCCATCTACTCTTACACTGCTAAATTAGGGACGGCTAGCGCAGATAGCCCTCGTGTTGCTTTGAGCGAAATTCAAAACAAACAAGCTTCCTAAAGATGGAATTACAGCTATGAAATTATAATTTAATCTAAACTCCAAAGTAAAATTTTAAAGCTTCTTTTAATTATTTACAGCAAACCACATAAGAAAACTTATAGTGTCACACTTTTTTATGTATCATCGAGAGAGACACGGGCCTTAAAAAAAAGGAAAACTGTTTTATACAATATAGTCATCATTGTTGGTCTACAAAACCAGGAAACTAAACTAACAGGGATGCCATTATGCTGGCAGTTTTCCTTCTGGCTAGATAATAGGATGATGGTTGTGGAAAGTGCAGTGTTCAACAATGTCTCCCCACAAAATGTTGTAGGTTAATGGTTAAAGATAAACCTTGAAAGGAGTCTACGATTTAATAATTTTGACTAATTGGTTTGAACTATGCCCTCACTCTATTGATTAGAATGTAAAGCTATTTCTTATGATGACATTTTTTTTTCGAAAATAAAACACCTATCTGTTATTTAGAAAGAAACAATGTTGATTTTTACGTTCGTCCAACATCTACTTATTATTTCTAATATGAACACTTATATTGTTGTCAGTTAAAATCGTTTACTTCGATTCAAACAAAACGTTCCACAGATATAAAAGTGTGTAGTGTTTTGCAGTTTCTTATTATTATTGATGACATAATTTCTGTAACATTCAAACAGCAGATGAAACTATTTTTTTTAGTTACATTCCTAATTACAC
>NW_013665629.1:1300631-1312618 GCF_000517525.1 Limulus polyphemus
CACGTAAGAATTTTTTACAAATCTGGAAGTAAAAAAAAAAACTCTTACATAGATCAATTATTATTTCGTGTACCACAGTGAACATTTTTGATTATTGTGTTTGTTAACAAAAATACAAACAAACTGAAGAAAAGGGAAGAACACAAATTTCAAACGAATATACATCCTCGTTCATCCTGATTTCTTTTGTTAAATCTACATTTTTTTATTCTTATAACGACGTGTTGTGTTCTTTCTTTTATGTATTGCGTTATAAAGTTTGTGAAAAATCTGTACGTGATGGCCTTCCCTTTAGTCTTTCACAGCTAAATTATGGACGGCTAGCGCAGATAGTCCTCGTGTAGCTTTGCGCGAAATTCCAAACACACGAAAAAACGCTGTACGTGATGGAGAAAAACGGATATCATTTTCGGATTCAGGGTACAGGAATCACCGTAGAACATGTAAAAATTTCAAGACAATAAAACTATTCGTTGGTAAAGAGTAGCTCAAGGGTTGGCGGTGGGTGGTGTTGTCTAACTGCCGTCCCTATAATCTGTCACTTCTAAATGAGGGATGGCTAGCTCCGATAGCATGCTAGTAACTTTGCGTAAAATTCAACAAATAAGCAAAACTTTCAAAGTAAAACGTTTTCAATAACTAAGTAAATGCAGCCAAATGCGCATGCAAAAAAAAAAAAAATAACATAACATTGAGAGCCCATTAACTGAAACATAATACTATAAGTACTCCTCCCCCAACATTCAAAGCTCTATAAATACGGAAGAATTAGTGAACAAACTACTTTTGAAACAAAAAAGATCGATAGAAGCATATATTGGATCATAATGTAACCATTTTCAGAAACGAAACAAGTTCGTATTAGTATACAAATTAACTATGAACGTTCATTTCTTATCGAGATATTTTAATAAATTCAAAGCTCTTGGTCAAATAATAACATATGTAGAAGTAAAATGTTTTAAATATTTATAGCCTTTAAATGAAAAATATATTATTATGTTAATATAACTGTAAGTGTTTAAATTTTATGTCAGTATGGCTTTCGGTGGCCCAGTGGTAAGTTTGAAGGCTTATAACGCTAAAACTCTGGGATCGATACCTACAGTAGACACAAAACAGAGAGCTCAATGTATAGCTGTGTTCTTAATAGCAAACAAAAAATTAAACAAAATAGATCAATATGCTGAAGGTTTTCTATCAGACAGTCATCTAGCTTATGCTAGATATTTGGAAAATGTTTGAATGAGGTTTTTTTGGTACAAGTTGGCTAATCATGACCAGATCATTCTTAATTATTAATTTAAAAGCCAAGCTTAAGATCAAAGGTCAATATGTGCATTTCTTAATTATGAATGTTCAAAAATCAAGCACCACATTTTTATGCAAAATCAGACTAATTAAACGAATTAAAACCAACAGTGTGTTATAATGGTTAGTTTACTATTTAAATGTGGTTATGTTTCATTTCAGGTGTGTTATATTTCGCTGCTCTCAACAGACACGAAATAGTAACATCTCTACCTCTGGTGAATAGCTGTTTTTAATGTCGTAAACTTATTTAGCAAACAGTGACGCAAACCATTAATATAATATTAATATATTTACTGTTTAATAGAGCTATGGTGCATATTATATTGTAACCATATTTGTATACTGGATGTCTAATCAGTAGCTTTATTTTGTATTAGTACGGAACCAAAACATGTTGTCGGACTGTCGTTGTGAGGTAGGTATGTCATAGACACAGGACACACATACGGAGGATTCTACATAACCATAAGACATACACAGAATATCTGTGATCACCCAGGAGTTAAATAGATTATATAAGAGACAAGAACACTCGATAAAGGATCACCAGCTACGCACCTACATCGTTTAAACGACAGTTGTATCACATTTCGGGCCCAATATTTGACATATTTATACGGTAGACTTACCTATATTTCATATTATAATTCTTTACAGTTAAAGAACTTGGATCACTCCTACACTAACATGCATATTCGCTGCTATTATCGATATTGTAATAGAGTAATTTAAAGATAAAGATGTCTGGAGAAATTTAATTTACAGACATGGGGAGTCATTCAGGAGACATAATTTTCATACTGTTAATGCGAAAGCACAACTTTACATGCTCAGACTTTATGCTCTAGAGTACTGGCACCTTAAATCATGTGAGTTAATGTAATAATATCAGCACTTATATTGGTGAAACACAAGATAAATGTCTGAATAGCTACGTTTTCTACATTATAACTGAAATATCCATATTCAGATTTATATTAGAATTCTTGTTGTTTTATCATTAAAGTACATAAATGGCCATTTTGTATAATTATGGTATAAAATTTGCACTTATCTGATCTTTGTTCCGAAAATGAGAATTAACCTAAATATTTAATCTGGCATCCAGCCTAATCGTATTTGTTACTAATTCAGGACTTTATTTAACATGGATGTCAACTAACAACAAAAACATGCCACCAGAACCTTTTGGAAGTCTTAGGCCTAATATGAGTATACAATTCGATTTGGTTGGAAAGTTGTCTGTAGAGTACATGCCCCCATTGGCACAGCGGTACGTTTGCGGACTTATAACGCTAGAAACCGGGTTTCGATACTCGTGGTGGGCAGAGCACAGGTAGCCCATTGTATGCTTTGTTTCTAACTTCAAACAAATAAACAAAGCATAGTACATATACGAACCTTACATATATAAAAATAGCTGTACATAATCTTAGGACCTTTTCTTGTTACAAGGACATACAACAGTACAAATTAATGAAATTCACAGTGACTACTACCCTCAACTACTTAGCTGCACGTGACTACTGTAAAGCTTACACTCTACCCCAAACAGGTAATCATGGGTAGTTCTGATCTTTCGCAAAAAAATATGTCAGACATATTTCTTTAATTTCAGAGAAACCTGTTTCTCTCCAATTGTTTTCATTAAGTTTGTTTAGGCTCATGCATGTGCAACACATACATCAAAGTTGGGATTAAGTGTAGTTAAGTTAGTGTAGTAGTTTCTTACCTGAACATTTTGTATAATTATTAATTAACCTTAACACGCATTTCGAAACAATTTAAGTCAGGAAACTTGAAATTTCAGCTTTTATAAAATAAGATTAAGATTCTGTATTAAAATTGAGATGTCCGAATCTTATGTCCGAATGATATGACCTTTTATTCTGCAGTGTCAGTCAATGTGAGTTTTTCTCTAGTTTTTTTTTAACCAAAGCAGAAAGATGACTTTATTGTTTCTTTATTCCCTACAGAAAGTATCATTTTAAAATATTCGTAGAATTCCTTACAAAAACTGAAAGTAGGCGACATTTTTTTTCAGAAGAAAACTTGTAAGCACGAGATTTTTATCATTTTTTTTTGTAAGAGAATTGCTAGTAATGTCTGGGGTCATTATTCTCTGGAACTGTATTTTAGTTCAGAATCTTACAATTGAATTTTTAATTTTTTTTCGTCACACTTCTTCATAAATTAAAATTATTAAGCTGAATTTTTTTAAGCCTGTTCCGCTGATATATTAATCGAACAATGTTAATGGTTTATATACTTCAACTATACTTATGTAAAGAGAAAGCTAATATCATACCTTCAGTATTGTCTATTATAAGTAGTGTTTGCTGTTTGGTTTTAAACAAACCCTCAAATTTGAAATATACCTTGCACTTTTTTCTAAATTTAATATTTTTTGTGTTATTTTGATTGTTTTTAGTTGGACTAGATACCGTATATTAAATACAAATTGTTCATCCATATGTTACTGAAGCATATCAAAAAATAAATAAAGTGGAAAATCATCGTGCAACACGCAGAATTTAAAGTAAAACTAGAAGTTGCACACTTCGTTTGATAATTGCACTCGATGTAGGTATAAACAAATAAATAATTAAAGTTAACTTCCATATCTGTTTTAAGTTTTTTGGACAATCCATCATCAACCTAATACACGCTAAAAACAGAGTAGGAAAAGCAGTGAAATAAATAAAACTTTTGAAGTGTACAAAAATCATATATTTAGCATCAATCACAAATATTAAAAGTATATTTATTTAAACGTAAATGTGTGCGTATATATATAACTTTACATAAAGAATTGGGTAAATCATAGAATCATAAAATTGAGAACTTATAAAAACTATAAAATTTACTTAAACTCACATAAGACAGCAGCACCAGCTCTACTTACCACGTGTCATAAGATAGGGAACTTATTTTAAACTTATAAAAACTATAAAATTTACTTAAACTCACATAAGACAGCAGCACCAGCTCTACTTACCACGTGTCATAAGATAGGGAACTTATTTTAAAATTTTGCTATCTTACATTTAAAGAGGCTTTATATCGATCATTTTCAAATCTTAATAAGTAATTCTTATTTGCTTGCCTCCCCTCGTCCGCTGACTCAGCGCAATCTTTATGATTATAAGGCTAAATTCGAGGTTCAATCTCTGTCATGTCTACCTCATAGACAGCCAATTCCGCACCTTCATGTTTACAACAAAGAACGTTTTTTTTTTACTTATGACCAGCCGATTTAACAAAAAATAAAGGTTCCTGTAATCCACAACAGCAGTTAAATAACAGCTCCCCAGTGGCTTAGCGGTATGTCTGCGGACTTATACCGCTAGAAACCGGGTTTCGATATCCGTGGTAGGTAGAGCACAGATAGTCCTTTGTGTAGCTTTGTGCTTAATAACAAATAACTTAAATGACAAATATATTCATGATGATGATTGATAGGAGAGTAATATTTGGATTTCTATGACATATATGAAGTTTTACCGGTTGGCTATATCCAAATCAAGTTTGTTATTATATTCACTTTACTGTATATTCAATTGGTATATTAAGCTCCATAGGTTCAAATGAGTACAATAATTTCAAGTACCTTTCGAATGAAAAAATATCCAAGGTAGTTAAAACTCTGTAAAAATGACTTATATCATACATATCATTCTAAATGACAATAGTGATGGAAAAAAGTTTGAACTATATTCTGATAAAAAATAACACTTTAAATTGAAATCAAAATAAATCGTTGTATAGCTCTGAACAAGATGAACCCAGTGGTTCAGCGTTAGGTCTGAAGGCTTATAAAGGTAAAAATCGGGTTTTGATATCCATGGTGGGCACAGCACAGCTAGCCTATTGCGTACCTTGTACTTAACAACAAACAAGCCAACAGAATGAAGACACCCGCTACCTCCAGTGGCTCAGCGGTATGTATGAAGGCTTATAACGATAGAAATCGGGCTTCGATCCTCATGGTGGGCACAGAATAGATAGCCCATTGTGTAGCTATATATATATTAGTCGATCAATTAGTACAATGATGTATTGGTTTTACAATGATATACAATATATAGCTACTTTTATTAGGCGTATGCAGCTCATATATTAAGTGAGAAAAATTAATTATGTGGAATAATTTATATAAAAACATTGATGATCACTTTATACTAATTCTTTATTATAAAACTAAATGTGCTGTACTTTTGTATGGTTTTATGTTGTTTCTGTTGTTGTTATTTTTACAACAAATGTCTACAGGCTTATTGATAGAGGGAAAGACTACTGATTCAAGCCAAATGTCAACAACAATTAGACATTGGTAATTTCAAGTTCTCAAGAAGTTCCCAAAATATCCAGAAAAGTGGGAGATAAAAAGTTGGAAAAATGACAAATTTTTACTTATTTAGAAACAGCTATCAATAGTATTGGGAAGTGTGGAGAAAAAGATAAAACGAAGGATAGGAATGACAAAAAACAGAATTTTTGAATCTTAAAAAACTGCTCAGAGTATATAAGTCAAACTACAACTGAAAATTGATTAACTATTACGTAAAGTCAGCCGTTGGTCGCTGTTTATAAGTCAAATTACAACTGAAAATTGCTTAACTTTTACGTAAGATCCGCTGTTGGCCACTGTTTACAAGTCAAACTACAAATGAAGATTGCTTAACTATTAATGTAAGGTCAGCTGTTGGTCACTGTTTACTGAAACAAAACGACAATTGTAAACATTTCAAATGTGGTGTTAAGCATGAATGATGGAAGAGAGCTACACAGAAAGAGAAACTAGTGAGGAAGTGTTGTAACGTGCAAGGCAAAACAAAAACTGCTAGATACAAGTAGGAAACGGAATATAGGATATTTTTGTGAATATAATTATATCTGACTCCAGGAATGTAAAATCGGGGGAAATTTAGTGATAGGCTCGATGACTTTAGAAAATGAATTGAGGACGAGAAGCTTAACTTCAGAAAGTTGACGATGGCAGTGAAGAATAGAGAACAATAAAGAATCTTGTCGTCTACCCTCAAAATATAGGAGGCCACCATGATTGATTAGTAATTACAACAACTTATTTTGTTTTTCAACGGTTCATTTCATAATACCAGTTTTTTGTTGTTGTTTTTTTTTTTCTAAAATGAGAAACTGAAAAAAGACAATTCAGATAAGGGAAAAACATAAGGTAAGTTTGAAAATTAAAGATAAAAGTTGATTAAATAAGTAAATGAAAGCAGAATTTTTCTATTATGTTTCACGCTAATGCGCTTCGGTTCGCGGTAGGATACTGGTTTAATTAAAAGAAAGGTTCTCAAATGTGCATGAAATCACGTTACCAAGACTCAGTTGTGTCGCCTTACAATAGGAGAGGAGCAAGTGTCGAATCTATAGCAGTATCTGTTTTAACAGTTCAATTTTCTAACCAAACTCTTGCTCAAAAACTACTTTAACGAATAATAATACGCATTAGCAGACGTTCCTTCCATTACATCTTAACCATATCTCTTCGTGATAAATAAAAATGCATACATCGTTTTCATCGTAACATTTTAAGGCAACAAAATCCATAATATGGGTTGGAAGAAGTATCTTAATATAGTCTGTTCTTTATTCTAATTATGTCATACATTTCTAAATCATGATATCTAATGTGTTAAAAATATAGTTACATTAGTTAATTTCAGTTTAATAAACCTTATCAAACAGAGTTGACAGAAATATCAATATATTTTTTTGCGTTTTTTGTAAAAGCATTTTTAATCACACCTCCATTGTTTTCGGCCATGTTTAAAGAAAAACTGAAAGATAGGTTCTGGCTTAATTAATTAAGGTTTCGTAAGAAAAATGGATTTCATAGTAATATCAATTAAGTTTGTTCGAAGTATCAAGAGCTTATGACCATAATTTTTAAAAGTCCTTACATCCCTAACTGTTCATAAGACAATATATATATATTTTATAAACTTTGTTTGTTTGTAATTAAGCACAAAGCTACGCAATGGGCTAATCTGTGCTCTGCCCTCCATGGGTATCGAAACCCGGATTCTAGCGTTGTAAATCCACAGACATACCGCTGTGCCACTGGGGGGAGTTATAAATAAAACGTATGGTGTAAGAATAAACTTAAATAACTGACCTCTCTAGCTAACACAATCACTGGATTTCCTTAATAAGGTTTAACAGAGTACTAATATTTGAGGCCAACAGATATACGTATGTTGCAGAGTGATTCATCGGGAGAAAATATACTATAGTTCGAAAATAATTTACATTTTATTTTGAACTTTTTACATTTTTAACTTATGCTTATTGTTTTCGATAATATATTCGAAATATGTGTAATGACATTTCAACTTCAGCTTCTTCAAAACATCAATTCCACAGTGTCACTTAAAACATACCCGAAATGCGTAAGGATTGAAATACATGTAAAAAAACGGTAAGCCGTTTATTGTTTATTCCTGCTGTAGCTGATACATAATCGTGTAATGTTACGTGCTATACTTTTTCCGCTCATGAAATACGTACTTTATGTTTGAGTTATACTAAATACGCGCTGAAAGAAATGTTTGCAAATTTAATATTAATTATTATATTTTGAAACAAATGTGTTTAAAAATACATATATTCTACACATGGTATTTACAATGTAAAATGTAGGTTCTGTGAAGAAGTTAATAAAGACACAAAATGTGGTTTGTTATTTAACTTGACCACACGTCAACTTTCGAAATTTATCGTGAAACAACTTTATTTTAAAGCTTGCTACCTTACATAGAAGCAACCGGGCTATTAAAATAGTGAATATGCTTATCCTACAACTCAGACCATAACACAATTACTTCATTTTTGTATCGAAAAGGTTTGAAGTCGTACAAAAATTGAACGACCTCCTTATAATAACACTTATTATTATTATTTGAAACTAATTTTATAGTAATTTTGCTGGAAACTTTTTTAAAATATATTTATAATGTTAATATTTACCCAGAAAGTAAAGTAATAATAAACCATATCAGAAATGTTTAGCATATAGTTTGTTTGAAGTTAAGCTACACAATTGGCTATCTGTGCTCTGCCCACCACGGGTATCGAAACCCGTTTTCTAGCATTGTAAGTTCGCAGACATACCGCTGTGCCACTAGAGGGCGTTTAGTATATAGCAACAGCACAGAAATGGAGAAACACGAATTTTAAAAGTCTTTTTTTTTACAGTTTAAATATAAAAAAATAATTTCTTTTGCATTCATCACTTAGTTAATAGATGATATAAAAGTAACAGACGGTTCGTCTTAAATGTTGAAAATCGTCTAGTTTACTTTGGAGAGTTTTTACCGTATAGTTTTGTGATAATCTCCCCATTATATGGAACACAAGATACTTTGTGCTTTTACAATCCCCGAGAGATATAAGATATATTATTATTTATTTTCATCATAATTTTTGTCATTCTCTAATATAAAATCAATGTTATACTTAAAAAAAAACACTTTAGAGACAGGCGTAAGTTGCAAGAAAAAGACTTCTAACGAGTGAGAACTTGTAACTGAAAGATGGTTTACTCGAACGTCTATTAAGAAACTGAAAAATAAGGAAAAAGTATTAATGATTAAAATAAAATTAATCTATTGTATTCTAGTGTATTTTTAGAATAGCTTTAGCACGAAGACGAATAAAAAGTATTGTTTGTTTTGAATTTCGCGCAAAGCTACACGAGGGCTATCTGGGCTAGCCGTCTCTAATTTAGCAGTGTAAGACTAGAGAGAAGGCCACCCACCGCCAACTCTTGGGCTACTCTTTTTGCTAACGAATAGTGGGATTGACCGTCACATTATAACGCCCCCATGGCTGAAAGGGCGAGCACGTTTGGTGTGACGGGGATTCGAACCCGCAACCCTCAGATTGCGAGTCGAGTGCCCTAACCACCTGGCCATGCTGGGCCTTAACACAGTAAGATTAAGGCATAGTAATATTGTGTACCTATGATATCTGATTTCGTTTCCTAAGAATATCGAAACTGTCCTTTAAGACGCGAATGTATTACTGTATCACATATTCATCTTTTCTTCTGTTATTTCAAAAAAATACATATAATATTGACATGATAAATAAAGATAAACTTCAGAAAATAACATCTATAAAACATCACTTAGAAACATAACTGTAAAACTGACGAACACACTAAGCGTATAGCTCGTTATATGTTTTATGAATATCATTTCTTCTAAAGACATTATGCATAGATATATTGCTATCAATGTGACGCTCAAAACCATGCTTAGCTCGATAGACCAAAAATCAATCATAGTCACACATTTTGTAATGTTACTGAAACGAAGGGCTTGTAACGTATGTCTCTCTTGATGTGCCTTTATATTTGTTCTTGGTTGAGATGGAATAATCCCAAATGTCATTTTACTAGCGAATGAAGTTACCAATTAAATGTGATAACATGAACGGAATTTCAAGTAAGTCTTCTCTCGCTACTTACTGCATGCTCGTTAAAAAAATATGAATTCTAAATTACTCATACGAGGCGTTAATGTTTACAACTGTGGATCGACTAACGTGACTAGTAGTAAATCCTGAAAGTAGTGTAATGTGGAGGAAAAAATATATAAAATCTAAGAAGATATAGTTTTTTTTTATTAAGTTAGATCATTTCTTGTATGGTAAGGTATCTATATATCAATTTAAACGCATACTTCTCTTTTGAAGTACCATCAAGATGCCAAACTAACGTTGATGTAGCATACTTGAATTTGTTTCGTGAAATAAACCATTCTCGTGATAATCGTCATCGCATATGGAAACAGGCTGGAGAACTACGTCAATTGCACAGTAGCACGAGTTGTTTTTCTGAAACACACCGAAGGATCTGGTCCGATGGACGTGCTTTATTAGAATTGGCATTATATTGGCAAAGACCTGGCAAACACCTCAACATTTTCGGTAAAGCCATTATAAAATGCATTTCCTTATCGAGTACGTATTGTCCCTGCCTATCTTAAACGGAAACTATTTTGAGAAAGGACTTAGCACTTTACTTCTACCTAACCTTTACAAAACACATCTGTATGCAGCTTTAGAGATCCAGAAATCCAGGTATGCAGAGACGTTGCAAGAACTAGGTTGGCCATTTCTTGTACATGAGAACATGAATAATGCAAGGACTTTAATGTTTGATATTCCCGAAACATGGCGTTCTCACATTCACCGCAAAATAAGAGTTCATTCTCAATTAGACGTTGTGGTTTAGATTCATGTTCAAAACTTGATGGGATATAGTTTTCCCTTAAGAAAACAATATATTTTATTTTAAGAAAATGGAGTTGGTCCCTCTATGTTTTGTTCGATACATATAATGAATTGTGGTGTAGCCTCAATATTAAATAGTTTTTAGTTACAATGATATAAAACTCGGGTTCGATTCATGTGATGAACACCTCACGAATGGCCTACTGTAAAACTTACGCTTAGCGATAAACTTATTAAGAGGGTAGGTCATAACGTGTGCATTTGAAGAAAGCCAAGACAAGTTATTATTTCTGATATATATTAAGAAATGTTCATTTCGTTGAAGTAATTTTAAATTTTGTATCTAATGATCGATATACATGTGTCGTAATATGCAAACACTGACCGATTTAAAGTAATTGGTTAATGCATCGTTGCACGTGCATGTTTTGATCGAACTAATTACCATGATGCAGTGGCCTGTGAAGACCCACCATCAATCATAATTATAGAAGTAAGTTGGAAGATAACAAGAGACTGTGTAGATATAAACTAACCTCATTTTCCATTCAGCATATTGTAGGGGATTTTGATATAAAATAAGAAATGTCATGGCTCACAAAAATAAAATTCATCGAATAAGGTATTTTCCTTAAGTTTTTGTGAATGCCGCAATAATAATGAGTACTACGTATCTTAGAAAAAATTCAATATCGTATTTAATTCGCAATTCTTGGCTTATTTATGACAAGAAACACTAAGCAGATTGGAGATCAAATATTCGAACGAAATTTTCGAAATAGAAATCGGTCAGATTAGACTTTTCTGTTTTAAAGTTTTCATACCCGTAGTACAATTATCCATTAGTAGGGACGCAACTTTTAACATATTATTTCCGCATTAATTTATGATTTTTCCTTTCACTTTTTTTCAAAATTCCGACGTAATAAAATAAGCAATATTACAAAAAACACGTACTTTTGAGCTACTCCCTTACTATTCTCGGGCTCGAGAAGAGGACGCTCGACTCGCAAGCTGCGGGTCGCGGGTTCGCATCCCCGTCACACCAAACATGCTCGCCCTTTCAGCCGTGGGGGCGTTATAAGTGACAGTCAATCCCACTATTCGTTGGTAAAAGAGTAACCCAAGAGTTGGCCGTGGGTGGTGATGACTAGCTGCCTTCCCTCTAGTCTTACACTGCTAAATTAGCGAGCCTGGCATAGCCAGGTGGTTAGGGCGCTCGACTCGCAATCCGAGGGTCGCGGGTTCAAATCCCAGTCACACCAAACATGCTCGCCCTTTCAGCCGCGGGGCGTTATTATGTGACGGTCAATCCCACTATTCGTTAGTAAAAGAGTAGCCCAAGAGCTGGCGTTGGGTTGTGTTGACTAGCTGCCTTCCCTCTAGCCTTACACTGCTAAATT
>NW_013665629.1:1312906-1313819 GCF_000517525.1 Limulus polyphemus
AGGGACGGCTAGCGCAGATAGCCCTCGTGTAGCTTTGCGCGAAATTCAAAAACAAAACAAACCATACTATTCTCGAAGTATTAACTCTAGCTACTAAAGACTCTGTAATGTCCTCTTGTGGATCAACGGTAAGTTTACGGACTTACAGTGCAAAAATACGAAGTTCAATTCCTCGCGGTGGACAAGGTGCAGATGACCCATTCTGTATCTTTGAGCTAAGAAGAGAACAACAACTAAGATTTACTAGATTAAATTGTCCAACCAGTAACGATATATCTTCTGTATTAGTAATCTGTGCAGTATTTCTTTTCATAGAAAAAATATCATGTCCAGCTGAAGAAACAAAAAGTCGATAATCTAGACTTACTTACAAGACAGTTAGCTATCCGATTTTCAAAGAATGTATATGTATATGTGGTTTGTTGTGAATTTCGCTAAAAGCTACCCGAGGACTATCTAATTTAGCAGTGAAAGACTAGGGGAAGAGAGCTAGTCTTCACCACCCACCGGCAACTCTTCGGCTACTCTGTTAACAACGAATAGTGAGATTGACCGTCACATTATAACGCCCTCTCGTCTGAAAGGGCGAGCATGTTTGGTGGTACGGTGATTCGAGCCCGCGACCCTCACATTGCGAGTTGAGATCCCTAACAACCTGGCCATGCCGGGCCTCATGTATATGTGAAAGCATCTATAAAGGTACATAGCTGTGATGACTATAATTTGTTATTGAACGAGTAATTCATATAAGAATGGCCCGGCATGTCCAGGTGGTTAGGGGGGTCGACTCGCAATCTGAGGGTCGCGGGTTCAAATCCCCATCACACCAAACATGCTCGCTCTTTCAGCCGTGGGGGCTTTATAATGTGGCGGTCAATCCCATTATTCGTTGGTAAAAGAGTAGCCCAAGAGT
>NW_013665629.1:1314735-1324802 GCF_000517525.1 Limulus polyphemus
CCAAAACGACGGGCTTTTTGAAATGTTGCATACTTCTTTTTTTTTTTTCAGAGAAAAATAAGACACCTATTCGTAAGCGCTCGAGTTTTGGGTCTTATTTTAAGTCTATTTAATGAAGTCACATTTTTCTTTTTTTTTACACCCCCCAGTGGCACAGCGTTATGTCTGCGGACTCACAATGCTAGAAACCGGGTTTCTATACCCGTGGAGGGCAGAGCACAGATAGCCTATTGTGCAGATTTGTGCATAACTTCAAACAAAAACTTTTTCTCAGTAGTTTCCTGCTGGAATAGCGGTAAGTCTGTGGTCATACAACGCTAAAATCCAGTGTTCCACGCGGTGGACGCAGCAGATAGCCCAATGTGGCTCAGCTTAAACAACAACGTAAACGTTTTTCAGTAAATACCAAACAGTAGGTATCAAACAGTTATAGCAACCATGGAACAAACAATGAACACAAAGTTGAACAACCATAACTTTCAAAATCACATTTCTTTCTTTCTTCTGTAGAAATAAAATCAACTTGAAATGTATTGCTACTGATTTAAGATAGTAACGCATCAAACTTGAACTGACTACTTTATGACAATAATTGTTTATCAGTTTTGTATTCGAATTATTATTTTTTTAAGTTGTTCACAGTTAAGTAAACGTTCGAGTTCTTTGTTAACTGGTACCTAAAGCACAGCTTATGACAAGTGCTGACTCTAACAGGAAGTTAAAAGAAGACTTTACTTCACAGGTCGGGCATCTTCTACGTCAAGTGGCAAAAACGAAGATTAAACTAGCTTTTCAGCATTGATCTTTCACTCTGCAGCCTAGCCAAACAAATGAGATAGGCAAATGATAATTGAAATGTTTTTTTTTTCTCTGTCTCTTCACCAGTCAGTTAAAACTACTGAAAAAAAGAAAAAGATGAAGAGATAAAGATGTTATTGGAGGAGCAGTAGCCTACAGGAATAAAGTTACAAGCGTTACGACTGTATGGAGGTAGAGGTGGAATCTTTAAACTTAATCAGAAAAACGCTCATTTTTAAAAGTTAAACAAAAATGTAAGGGTAACGTTCTGTATTTAACTAAGATATTGCAGCTGGCTATCAAAGAAATGGTAAAAGATTTTGCTGTGTTTAAATACATAACATATTGAAAGATAATCAAAAATGTTTTTAAGTCTTACAATTTTGTTCATTGCGTATGTGCTCAAGTTTATCAAAAACTACTCTTTTGTTTTGAATCCACTACCTTTAAAAAACACATTTTCTCTTTCATTAAGTTTGATTCGCTTTTAAGAGGCTCCAAACATGCTTTATATTGACCATAAGAGTGAGAAGAATGTGCCTTTACTATCTCATGTATAACACTACTGCACAACTTTTAACCCAACCTTAGCCCTTTATAATAACTTGTAAAGTTGACAGGTTTACAGCAAAGAAACGAATAATTGCAAATGTAGGAAAATATCAGTGTATGGTAAAATAAAAGGCACTTTGCTATTGTTTTTGCGATTTCTTCAGTGTTTCTGATAATGACTTTATTTCGATATTTTTCTATTTTGTTTGTGAAATGTTATCTTTTATTTCAAATAAATAAAAACAATATTTTCAAAAAGACGAAGAAACATAAATATATATTTATATATATTATTTAGATATTTTAAATGTTGTGTTTTATTAAGGTTTCTTCTGGATGGATTTGATTAAAGCTGTTTCATAATTTAGTTAACCGTTTTAAATATTTCGTGAAATGTTCATAAGTAAATTAGAAATTCATATATGCACAACGTTTTTTTACTCGTGATATATATATGGATTTAGGAATAGTTATTGGGATTGCGTGGAAATACTTCGTTTCAAATTTGACAAAATGAAGAGTTGATGATTTTTATAGTATATACCACAAGTAAACGTCAATATTTGTTACTTTAGGTCATCCGTTTGATGACGATGAAGCACTTTGGTAAATATAGGAATTTAAATATGAAATATCGAAGTTATTTGACAAGAAGAATTACATATCAAACCAACCGTGTATTCTGAAGTATTGCTTTACTATTCTGACCACTCTTCGATCTAGTCACTGTTCTCAGCACGATTTTCGTATCGACAGCTTCCACCCAATAGTTATTTAAATGTTTTGAAATAGAATATTAAAAACATAAAAAAAATTATGGGTTCATCTTAAAGAAACCCACTCTTAAAGCTACTATATATATATATATATTATACGTCCTTATCTTTAGTCAGCTTTAGGAAAGCTAGTGATTTCTTTCGAACTTTAGAAATCCCATAGCATTTCAAAAAATATTCACCTAATGCTATTTATTTTTCACTTACATATATATATATATATTGTAGATAAAATAGTCCGAATGCTATTATATCATAGGTAAAACTTAATGTATACAAGTTATGAGCATGTTTTATTGATATATCTAATCTTCTTGAAATAGAGAGTCAAAAATAACAAATAATAATGAAGTTAGCACCAAGCAATCTGACCTATCTGATGTGCTTGAAGCGTGACAGCATCAGTATGTCGATCCATCAGTGCCAACTTCAGAAAGTCCCTATGGCATTCAGAAAATACTGATGGCTCTCTTTTTGAAAGACAAAGTATGTCATATTGCATATGTGTACCTCCAGTAGTGATAAATCCCGTAACAGAGAGTATTTTTTTCGAAATCACCAGTAATAAATATATGCACTGAGGGAAAATTCAAACACGTGACGCTGGTATAGATTCTCATATACAGTACTATTGAAGAGACAAACATATTGACTATCCAAGACGCTTTAGTGTTAGGATTCACACAAAGAAGAGAAATGCAAGAGTTAACATTATCAAAGGCTTTCAACATCAAAATTGTTAAGACACCGCTGAGAGAACGACCTACAAAATGCTGTTTACATAAAAAAAATGTCATGTTATTTTTGTAGCTACACTAAGAAAGTTTTGGAAACTTCTCTGATAACAAAGCACTTGCAATTTAAACTTCACATGTAACTCATCTTGAGAAAAATTATGTCTAATAACTTACGGTATTTTCGGTTCGTCAATATCAGCCTATTGCGTTTTTCAGTTATTACTGCCAACCATTATGCGTCAATTTTATTAGCATTATTAGATCTCATACTTTATCTTCATTTATATATCTTATCCCTTCTATGTTGTAAATTTGCGCTTTCATGACGTTACACACCATTAAACCATGTTCTACGTCTCCTAGCTATTATACGATTATGACAAACTTTATGTGTACTATCTAAATCATTTAGAGTATTGATTGTCGTTAATTGAAAGAGAAGTTTAACGGATCGTGAGTTCCAACAGCGTTACTACACAGTAACGAAAATTCGCCCTACTCAGAGTCATCATTAGGGAAAGAGTTTTAAAGTTAAGCCCACTACATATACTATTCACCAGCAGTATACTATTTCTCACTTTTTATTGTGAAAATTCGGTGAAACATAAAATAATCACATCTTCTAAGGAGTTCGTTTACTAATACATATTACGTTGCCATTTTATATACGGTAGTACTTAATAATAGGGATCGACAAGGATTCCAAATAATTCACGCCCCAAAAACCACCCTATCGAATTCCTGTGGGAAAAACCAACCATTCAAAGTGTTGGTTATGATATATTATGCGCATATATACTAATAATAAGTAAAAAAGTAATTTCCAGTATAACAGTTCAAAAATTTCTAAAACAGCAACTTTTTCGTCTACAACCTAACTATCTGATCACGTCAGCGAGTCCAGTGCCTAGACGGCTCAGGCTATTACTACAAGATTTCTCCAGCTTATTTGACTAGTCTGTGGATATCCGCTTTTGGTATTCTGATAAAAATCCATATATATACAGGTATATTATAAATGTAAACATTTCATGCACGAACTTAAATATCTTTCCAACCCAATGGATGGCGCTACATATCGATGGATAGACACGCGACAGTTTATAAATATAAAGTATATACTTTATACAGATACAACATAAAAAGTAAACAAACAAGAGTATTAAAAATTGTGAATTTTAAAATAAAGTAGGGATCCTGCTGCAAAAATAAATGAAAAAATTAAAACAATAATCATAAATTTAATCCTTACTTTGGCAGCTTTATACACTTATATGTAGACCAAAGTAAGGATTAAATTTTATAAATTCGTGATTGTGGTTTTAATTATTGTAAAAGTTATAGCTGTTAGAGATATGGCTATACTGAAAGTTTATAGATGTTGTGTCCATTCCACGGACATATATTAAAATTGAAGAAATTTTTTTTTCCTAAAATTTTAACAAAAAGTAGGGATCGTTGGTTATTTGTAGAATTGCTATAAGAAATATCCAAAACGAAATAAATACTACAACAAAAACTACACAAACATGAAAAGTGAAGGTTGGTCAGATAGTATGCGAGGGTTAGCAGAGAAACATACAATATATTTTGCTTTTATATATATATAGATTAGCACCATACACCTCTAAACCACAGCGAGACTGTTAACAACTAGGCCACACTCAGCGCAGTTAAAGATTATTTAGTCAATTTTATCTTGATAAGCCTACAATTTATATTGCATGTTGGTCAGTAACATATGATTTGTAGCAAAGTAAAACGTGTTCCAAATAGATATATTAAATTATTACTAAAGAAACCAAAGCCGCAGTTTCGCTGATTGGTGTGAACATTTTGTTGCAAGATTCCGTTTCAACGTTTGTGCATATATTGATAATTAGCATGATCATATATATATTAGAGTCACAACTAGTAGGCATGCTAAAAATTCAAAAATCTCATACCATACCAAAGACATAATAAACTTGTGTTTTCATATGATTTAAAAATGATACTGCTAAGGACTTTATGATAAATAGTTCATTTTAAAACCCTCTTAAAATTTTTAGCTTTATAATATTTATTCCAGACTTTAAATTATTGAAATGTTTAATGATCCCCGAATTATTTACCAATCAAAGATACTGCAATCATCTTTTGTTGTATCATTCTATTATTAGTTGGATTATTGCATTACATTTTTGTTATGTATTGTACAGTTTAGATTATATGTACAATTTAAGAATAATAGTGTTTATTATTTTGCATACGTTTTGTTTTAGTAACGCATTTCTATTTTTCCTGCAAAAAGTACCTTGTTTAACCTCTTTTAATTTTCACGTTTCTACAAGTTTTTAAACCTATATATGTGCTAAATGTTCATTATCAATAAATAATTACAGCACAATTTTACCTTGTGATAGGCTATCATACCACGTTTTATACTCACTTTAGTTCATATGCAGCTTTAGCGAAAGTCGTTGATATTGTTTTGTTTCTTTGTTCTCTGTAGTAGATGATGCTGTTTTTTCTCCTGAGAATATATTGCAGTAACATATAGCATTCGGATTGTGAGGATTGGCAATTGCAATATTCTTTGCTGGCCGAGTTGAGGTTATCTATATATTACAGCTGACCAATTCTTTGTTTGTTTGTAGTTAAGCACAAAACTATACAAAGAACTATCTGTGCTCTGCCCACCACGGGTACCGAAACCCAGTTTCTGGCGTTGTAAGTCCGCATACATACCGCTGTGCCACTGGGGGGGGGGGGGGGAGAAGGTTACAAATTGACCAACACTGTAAGAGGAAAATGTTGTAATGCTGTCGAGTGGTTCAGTTCTATTTAAAGATCAATGAGTAAAAATCGTGGATATGTCGAAACTCCAAATATACATAGTTTGCTAATACTTCACTTATACAAATATTTACAAAGTACTATATATGTGACATCAATAGGAAAATCATAGTAAATCTTTTCATGATATTAAATTCTTTATGCAAAATCGCATAGATTTAGATATTTTAGATGCCGATGAAACAATATTTTAACTAAATATATTTGGAGTAAAATTTACAAAGTTATGGTTAATGCTAGTAAATGTATTTTTGTGGTACATTTCACATTGAAAGTGACTATTATTACTACTAGTTAGTATCCAAAGATAAAAGTCATGATTTTGTTTATGTCAACAGTGGAATTTATAATGGTATTTCTACTGTTCAAATATTGTAGAGATTGGGAAACTTGATCAAAGTTCTTACAGACTGTAAACGTTTCATCCATGTACCTCCAACAGTAAAGTGGCTTAATTAAACTGTTATGGGTAATTTTCTAAATACTGTCTTTGATAATAACACAAAAATAGATTGATCAAAAAGAGCACCAATCGCGAATCCATAGAAACATCATCAATTCGATCGTAAAAGTTGTCATTTAGAAGAAAATCAGATTCTTTAGTGACAAAGTCTATTAATTTCAGAAAATCTAATTTAGGAATGGTCGTGTTGTTGGAATTGTCACTCTAGATGAGATCAACAGTTCCTAAATGTTCTGTTATTATCAGTTAATAATGTAATTCAAGAGTGCATCTGCAGATACAACTAAGGTGTGTAATTAAACCTAATCATCATCAACACTTTGTTAAATTCAGGGCTGAATTCCAGCTTTAAGGTCATCGAAAGTGGACAGTTTATCTCTGTGTTTGGTTATTTCTCTCCCTTTTTTGTTTCAATTTGTATAAAATTAAGTGTGTACTTGCACATTGCTTTATCGGTGTTAAAAAGTATTTCCGTGATATGTATCATTCGATTTTATAGGATGTTTTATTTATTTTGTAATCTATTATCTTGTATTTAAGCTTAAAATTAAAGTTAAGCAGTATTTGTCATGTGTTTTATATACTTATAAGTTTGTTTTGTATTGTTTGTGAATATGCTGAATTGTACATTATTTTTTAACTTTTAGCTGCCAGGCAATCTGTGGGTCGCGGGTTCGAATCCCCGTCACACCAAACATGCTCGCCCTTTCAGCCGTGGGGGCGTTATAATGTGACGGTCAATCCCAATATTCGTTGGTAAAAGAATAGCCCAAGAGTTGGCGGTGGGTGGTGATGACTGGCTGCCTTCCCTCTAGTCTTACATTGCTAAATTAGGGATGGCTAGCGCAGATAGCCCTCGTGTAGCTTTGCGCGAAATTCAAAAGAAACAAACAAACTTTAGCATTAAACAATTTATGTTTTAAATTTTTTTGTCAATTGTGAATTTTGCTTTTCCTGAATTTCCTAGTAGATTCTAAAATAGTAGGTTTTATTTTTAATAATATATTATTGTATTTTAATTTTTGCTCAAGTATGTAATTTTGTTTTTAAAATGTAGATTTTGTTATTGATTCTCATTTTAACTATGTTAAGAGAGTGTGTAGTAAAAGCTTTTTTTTCCAGTGTTATTATCATGTGATGAAATATTAAGCTGTAAACTATAACCATTTATATAAATATAGTAAAAGCAGTGAAGTGAGGAAAAGTGTCATATGTAGGCATGTTATTTGTTTTCTATCTACTTTAGTTATGTATTTCTTTAATTTTCGTTTTTTCTTTAATTAGTTTGTTTTACGTAGTTTTAGCATAAACATATGGTTCAATAAATCGTTGATATTGCCTTGTTCTAATTGTTTTGTTTCCTAGTTCTTTATAGTAGATTATGTCTGTTCTGCCCAAGATGATATTGCAGTATAATTGAAAGGATTAGTGGCTGCAATACCCTTTGCTGGCTGAGTTGACGTTGTCTAAATGTTACAACTACTAATACTGTGAGAGAAAAATGAACACGAGGTCATGGTGTTAACTGGACAAAGAAGCCAAATTTACTTGCTGAATTCTTAGTAGATAATCAAGTGAAGATTGTTCTTAAAAATCATCGTATTTTATTCTTACATAAATCAATATCGAGAGAGAGTGAAACTGTAGGACAATAGATAACCTAGAAGAGATTCGACTGTGATTGTCTGTGCGTAAGTTTGGTTTGTTTTGAATTTCACGAAAAGCTACACGAGGGCTATCTGTGCTAGCCGTCCTTAATTTAGCAGTGAAAGACTAGAAGGAAGGCAGCTAGTTATTACCACCCACCCCCAACTCTTGGGCTACTCTTAAAATTACTCCGTAATTTACCAGTGAAAGACTAGAGGGAAGGCGAGTAGTCATCACCATCTACCACCAATGAATAGTGGGATTGACCATCAGATTATAATGCCCCCACGGCTGAAAGGGCGAACATGTTTGGTAGGACGGGGATTCGAACCCGCGACTCTCAGGCTGCGCGTCAGTCACTCTAATCACCTGGCCATGCTGGGCCGCCTCTACGCAAGTACATATTATGCATTTTCTTTTTATGTGCTCTGTAATAAAGATTGTATCAACGTTTGCTAAATGTGTCTAGTCTCGTTACTACACATACACACTAGGAAAAATCAGTTTTAATTCAGATTTAATTTTCTTATTTCATGAGTGAATATGCTGTTATCAGCGGGTCTAACTCTCTAATATTTGTCGGGAAATTAGTTTTTACCTGAAAATATCACAACCTTAATTCTATTCGTTATCATAAAATACTTTTGGTCGTGATGTAGACATATTACTTGATTATATCCACAAAATAGTACACGCACTTAATATTGTTCAGATTACAGTTTTTTTCCTGACAGAGACAACAATATCCAGAGAGCTTATGCATTCCTCCAAAACATAAAACACCCATAACCCAGATATCTTCCGCAATTATAAGTGCGATTTACTAGGCTTGTTACGTATATCCTTTGCTAAGTCCTCCTCCTCTATGTTCTGCAGCCGTAATGACTTATTACTTCCACACCATTAAATTCTCCTTTCCCTGAAATTAGTTATTTAATGTTGCCCGAACTATTGTTAGGTTTGTATTGTGTGTTGGCATTATATACGTTGGCGATGAATGGAAATATTGAGTCTTCGACTGCTACAAAGCCTGTATTATGAACAATTGTTATGATGCTCATAATAAGTGTTGGAGTTTCAGAAAAGTCCTATTAGTCCTGGATAATGTTATAGTAGCTTTTGGTTAAGGTAGTTAAAGTCCTTTTCGTCCAAGCTAAGACTCAGGATACATTGGGCTATCCTGTCCTTGCATTTTTATCACTATGTCAGATTTTTTCTACTTTGTAAAAGATTATCTCATACAAAGCAAAAATTCCGAAAACCCGTGCATATGAATGTAACAGCATCAGTTGCTTTTCAGAAGGTACCAAATACTGTTCTCTTTGATGCTTGCTCATTGCAGTGGTTCTCGATCATGAAAAATAATCATACTTTACTATCAAGATAAATTCTAAAAACATAACAACTATAGTATTCTCTAGACCTTATGCAAGCATATTGAATAAACACACACATATTCAAATGTGAAATCAAATATTACTGATAAAACGTAGCTTATACATTTATAAGTAAGCAGCTTAAAACTCGTGGTAATTAAAGGAATCATAGATGCTACAGTGGTTAAAAGTTGCAAGTGTGAAACTTTACGTCATACCAAAAAAAATACATATATTTGTCTGGTTATCAGAAGGAAAACAAAGAATATGACATGAAGATTTTCAAAGCTATATAAATATCTCCTCTATTGACTGATTAAACATTACGAAAACACAATAGATGGAGAAACATTTACACATTGGTCATTGGTGTAAGACTTCTGCAAAGACCTGTTATGAGTATTATAAAAGAATAAATTGTATTTTTGCTTTTTTGCTCATTTCTAAAAGTAATCGAATCATTACGTTAGGCTAAAAACATTACAACGACAAAAAAGTACTTATTTTCATCTCATAGTGTCGTTTTGGACTGATTATCTTATATAATGGACGTAGCATGTATGTCAGCATCTATGTATGAAACCAAAACTCCTACGCCATCTATTAAATGGCACCACAAACAAAAATCCATAAAAAAATCCACACTTTGGTATTCAAGATTCAGACAATTAGAAAAATAATTGTGGTATATGCAACAACTATTTATTGATAATATAACACAATTTTAAATAAAAGTACTTTCCTCACAACAAGAACACAACTTTCACTAGGACTGTAATTGAGGGAATGTTTCATTATATCTTTATTGATGTAATTTGTAAATGAAGTATTGAGAAACTGGAGCTCTTAAAAATCTATTATTTTTTTTCAATAATATATA
>NW_013665629.1:1325745-1340230 GCF_000517525.1 Limulus polyphemus
AAAATCCATACTTTGGCATTCAAGATTCAGACAATTAGAAAAATAATTGTGGTATATGCAACAACTATTTATTTATAATAGAATACAATTTTAAAAGTACTTTCCTCACAACAAGAACACAACTTTCACTAGGACTGTAACTGAGGGAATGTTTCATTAAATCTTTATTGATGTAATTTGTAAATGAAGTATTGAGAAACTGGAGCTCTTAAAAATCTATTATTTTTTTTCAATAATATATATATATAATTTTAATATATTGAATTGTAACCTCTTCAGACTTGTATTGATTTTTCTGTAGATGCAGAATAAAATCCTGTTTGCCTTGCCACTAGTAACAGCATTGCTTGAATGGCTTGAGAATGATCAACCAGAACATGAAGATTCTTTTCTTCCACAACACTGAGGGTTTTTACTATTGAAATTATAGTTATAATTCAAGTAATGATAACACACACATATATAATATATATATATAAACATTATAGTTTATATCAGTAAAATGCATGAAAATTTGAGCTCTGTACATTAAATCATTTTGATGAAAAGAGTTGCATATGACTAAAAAGCCACACTCTGAACACCTTCCCGTGCAGTACTTCCCAGAAAATAAATCATTTTTTTTATAAACTGTTCACTTTTTTCCAGCTATTTTCAATGAAGTATGAATAATACGATTACTAACTAGTAGTACAAACAGCCGCCCGTAGAGCTATGTTTCTACTAGTTTTATATAATGAACTCTGTCAATTTGAATCTCCTCGGTGATTAAGCTGTATTGTCGTTACACGCCTTTTGTTTCTTTTAATGAGATATCCAAAAACTTTTAACAACCATATTTTCTATTTCACTAGAAACTGTATGGCTCATTCCTTAGGCATTTTACGGTTTTACTAGATTTAATAAGCACCTATCTCCTTTAAGCTCGGAAATTATCGGACACCAGTATTGTGAGATGGCACTCCATCCGCGGAAGTAAACAAATAGTTATTTGTAAATATTAATTGTTATCGAATTATCAACTTGACATAAGAAATTTACCATCTCCGATAAATTTGAAGAACACAGCCTAAATTGTAAAATGATGGACAATACTGTTATTTTTTTACATGTCTAAACCATTAAACATTCAAGAACGCCCCTGATGTGATGACGTAATCCTATTATACCACTCAGCAACGTGCACATAGCAATACGCCCCCTGGTGTTGTTGGCGGGTCAATGCCCTCGACACGTTATACGAGCTTATCGAAATGGGGGGGGGGGGCAGATCATAATAATTGAAGTTTTTTGAATACATGTTTCGGTACGTGTGAAACAGTTTTATTTAAAGTCTGTGATTTTACTTAAGTACATTATTGAATAGTAGTACTTCAATGAAACTTACCGCTTGGAATTTGGTCAAGACGAGAAAGGTATTCCAGAGTGAAAAGTTAGAGATTTCTACTATATTTATGTTACAAGGTATGGACTTGTGAACATATGTGCAAAAAAACAGACTTTATGAAAGTTAATGTAATCTTGGCAATCCAGATTTGTATAATTCATACATATTTCACTTTGTGGGGTCTAATTGTATAAAAAAGTATTCAAGAACTGTACACTAATTGATATCTACTAGACTTGCTTGAAAGTTAATTTAATCTCGACAATTCATTATTGTATAGTCCGTTTATATTTCAGTTTGTGGTATTTCTAAAATATCTGTTTTGAAACACAAAAATAGTCAATAAGCTAGTTTTTTGAGTCTACAAACTGACACCTTACACTCTAAATGAAGAAACGTTTTATGTTTTGTTGACAGAAATTTATTATATTTGATTACTTAGATGCAAGAACACTTGGATATACTGTAGGTATACTGTGAAATCGGTTTCTTGGTGTTTTTCAAATGAGGGTTTGTCCAGACGAGAGATATTAATCTGAAGAAAATGACTTTGTTTAAACAATTCAGATATAAAGGATCACATCCCGAGAAAGAGAAAGTTTACACATAACACCTCTACTGAAGAAAATGTTTCTCATTTCTAGTATTTACAATAAACGTCTGCGTTAATCTTTCTTGCAAGCTTCCAATGAATGGTTAGCTATAACCGAACAGTTGATTTAAGATAAATGAACTGAATGTTTCTAACGCCTATTAACAAAACTTATATTAGTATTAGATAGTGGATTACAATCTTAGAGCATTTGTTTAGATTTGTATCTAAACATTCATAGTAAACTTGCAAGATCAAAGACAAAAAGGGTAATCTGTGTGCACAGTCCGTATGCTGTTACTTTTCTTCTCAGTAGTAAAAAGTCGCTTAAAGAAAGAATTGTAAAGAAATGTTATCAGATACTAGATACATTGATCGGTTTGTCAATTTCGTTTGATCAGAGCATTCGGCTCAAAGTGTGTTTGTACTAAGGATGGTTGGTGGTTATCACGTGTTGTGGAGTAGGTTTAACTGTAGGACAGCAGAAGTGATCCTGATTGGTGTTACATTTTATAAACTTTGTGCATTGAAAGACAAAATACCATCCCCCCAAAATATGTTTTGCACGCAAAATACGAGTTTTTTCCCTTAGTTCTATGTTATTAAGAAGTATTCTATTAAAGTATTTGCGATTTATTCTTTTTTCATAAGTTAACTATAAGTCAGTAGTATCTTTTTTTTACCAAAGAAGCCTTGTTTCACTGGATGTAGGTCAATGTTTTGGAAGTTATTTTCTAATTTTTGAAATAAAGATTATTCGGTTATTATGATTACTGTTTTCCCAAAGTTTTATTAAATAAACTTTTTAAACACTTTCATGGATACTCAAACATCACATCTATTTTATATTCATGGTGCATAGCCATAAAAAGGTTGTGCTGTTTCTGATGTAAATTTTCAGATGAATTATTGCAAAGATAATTATAATTAGTCACAGTATCAGTGAAATTATGAAATGTTGTATATATATATTTGCTTTCAGTAGTGTTTTTTCTTTCATTCAGAAGAAAATAAAATTGATTTACAGGTGCAAACTAGAAATATTTTTGTCCAGTTGTTCCAAAACCACTACAGTTATTCTTTTTCTGAAGTAAAAAGAAATAAATAAAAAATGCTCGGTCACTGATAATCTGATTTCTTAAAGTGAGACCAACCATGTGTCAGTTTTTGCTCGAAACAAATATCGAAAGTTAATCAACCAAGTTTGTCATCAAGCAAAAGAAAGTTTCAGTTTTTTTTAGGACTGTAACACTCATAGAAGCACTCAACTGAGAGCTGCTATATCCCTACAAAAAAAAAAAAAACAGGACTTGCTTTTCTACAGTCGATTGTTGTTTTATCCCACTTCGCAAACTGTCTTTGTGTTAACATCTCATGAGGTAGTAATCGTTGAGCGATCTTAAAAGTGTTGCTAAATGTTCTAGAAATTACAGATAAGAGAGGACCGTCATCATTATTATCCAGTAACCAGAGCTGGATATGGCTTAGTTGCTAGAGTGGCGACCTGCAGATCAGAAGATCCAAGATTCAAGACAGGATGCCACTGAATATGCTCTGCATTTTAAGATGTGGATGAGTTTTAAGTGTGAGAGTCAATTACGTTATTAGGTTTAAAACTAAAGCAAAACTTTTTTTGGTGGGGGTTGCTTCTGAAAGGTTTTTTCTTCCGTGATTAGTTTAGAATTATGGACGGCTATACTTGAAATTCACGGGCTTCTTGCCTGTTTGTCTAATTCGTAAGGTGTTGTTCAAATTGATAATATTAATTCTGATATGAAAATCTAATATTCAATTCTTTACTCATTTCGTGGCCCTTAAAAACGTCCATCACAAACGAACAATTTCTCGTGCTTGCAGAACTTGAATTAAATTTTCATTTTTTTCCATTAGATATACAATTTCAAATTAAATAATTAGTCAGACATCCTTCTCATAATAACATAATATCCAATTATCATAAACTACATAAAATTTCACCATACCAAATCAAAGAATCAGAAACACTTTCCAATTTGAAAAAAAAGAACATCGTTAGTTTCACTTTCATTAACTCTCTAAAAACTAATGATGAAGGATGATTACAACATCACCCAATGTTTTGCAAACACTACATAGGAAAAAAATGCAAGCATTACACCTGAAATTATTTATAATGTTTTATTAGTTAATCAAAATTTAGTACATTGGTCTAAATTATTATATATATATATATATATATATATTTGTAAATACATACAGGAATTATAAAATTATACTATATATATTATGTCATATTTTTTCACATAAACAAAGTACACTGATTGAGACCTATTGTCATATCTATAAGCACAGCATAATTTATAATAAAAAAGTCAAAATAAAACATCTTTCATTTCTTTACGTAGAACTATGACTACTTACTATTCTATATTTTAACCTAATTTAATATTATTTATTTCCTCGACCGTCTTTGTTCTGTTTGATGTTAACCAGAAGTGTTCCTCGCTGACAACATGGAAGTCAACAATGATAAAAAAATAATCTGTTCTGATGTAGTTTCATCTATGAATCATTAGGAATAGTGTATTGTATGTCATAAGCTATTAGAATGAGATCATGGTAGTCACTGTTAGACCTTTCACTGGTGCCGTTTTCCCCAAGTTCATTTCAATTGAAAATAATATCATTTTCCAGAAATTAATGTGAGAATAAAGTGACCAGAATTATCTTCATACCTCAACCCTAGATAATCCAGTAAGAGCTAGCTTATGGGCAGCTTTAATTTTTATCCACCAAACACATCACCTGTGAAACGCTTTGGTGAAAGATTGGAGAAACATTCAGCAGAACCTCATCCAGATAGAAATATCTACCAGTAGCCATCAGTTACTGTGTAAAGATAAGTAAAAATATACGACTGATAACAGTAAAGTACAGTAGGATTTGATAAATCGCTTGCTATTGTCCGAATACGTTTTCTAGATATTTATGTACACTAGTATCTACTGAACTCAACAGTATCAATGCTATAACAACCGTTGTATGCATTACCCAATCAGCTAAGAGCGCCTTTTATTACTTACTTTCGTCTAAATAAGTGAACACTGAGATTAGGCAAGACCTAAATCAACGACATTACACACCAAACAAATGTTCCAAGAAACTTAGATAGAGAAACTTGGCAGAACTCTTGAACCGTCGTAATCACAATCTGTATATAAGCTACTATTTTGTTTTTTGTGTGCAAAGTTGGCAATATATCAATGCTGAGAAACAAATATCCATATTTCATTTTTATGTTTGTAAATAATGAACACATAGTGACCGACAGTGTTCATGGGCTATTTTGTTTTAGGATGTGTGACCGAGAAGGGGATAAAAAAGCTAAATAGTTGTTAATTGTTAAAAGATAAATTATATTTAAAATTTTGGATAGTCTTTGACATTGTGTATTTTTCGATAAAGGTTAATTTTCATTTTGTGATCAGTGTATGAGTTTAGGCCTAAGTTACATTTTTCAAATCGGACGAATGTCGGCAAGCACTATTCGGAACATAGTGGGAAAATCGATAGCAGTGCTGACACTCAAACAGCGATTCAAAGCAGTGTAATAAATATAGTTTAATTTTTTTTCTACCTAATGTCTATAAAGTGTGCATGTTTCTAAACTGTGAATTTAAATTTCAGATAAAAATCCGTTACCTTTACTGAATAAAACAGTGTTTGGAGACTAATTACGTGTCTTCTGCAAGTACACTAGCACATTTGAAATATAGGACATGATTTAATAACATATTCTCTATGAGAAAAGTATTTATAACGAAGGCTGCAGAATAAAATGTATTTTTCTTATATCCTAAATTAAGACGCTAGGAACGTAATGTTATGTGGTCATTATCTTATTATTAAAACGGTCAATCATCTGTATTTATGTGTATGTGTGTGTTAGCATCCATCACCCAGAATTGAATGACTCGATTACCGTATTTTTTGATATTGTAATTGAAAACTGTCCAACGGTATGCATGGGTTATGTTGTTTTAGAATATTTGCCAGAAAATGGATTGAAATGCCCTTGAAATAGGGCACATTTCCAGTTTCTTATGAACTTTTGGTTTTGAATTTAAAGACACAAGTACTTAATAGTTAAATGAGTCACTTATGACCTTTCACAAAGCAGGGTATGCAATTAGCATCTAATGAGGTCGTTAAGGATTTAGAAATAAAATAAAGAAGGAATAAGAACATTATCTAACATTGTCCTTTATACAGTTTTTGTTTCCTTAACGCGTACTCTCAGTTAGTAGATACTAAACAGTAATACTGCTTGCTTACAAAACAGTAGATTTTCAAATGTGTGAGAGTAAACTTCATAAATATCAAATGTACTTCTGTTGCCATTTCTGAGATCAAAAGGTAAGGTTTCAGAAACGAACACGGTTCCGTATTTTTTGTGTTTACTTTTAGCTTTACCTTTACAGAGAAGATAGGCCTGAGCCTTGATGTTAATATCAAGAAAGTCGAAAGTATACTTGAAACTCTTTGAATTTCTCTCTCTTTAGGAGCTATCCGATAAAAAATATTCTTTATTTTCTGTCACAAGTATGTCGTACTGGTGGAACAGACATAGCATATATTTTATTCGGTTTACTTACTCGTTTATTTACACAACTGTTACCCCTTTAAGTTAGTATAGACATAAAATATAAAAACTAGAACCTACAAAAAATGGTAAAAAAAGCAATTTTGAAGAAAATTTCAGCTTGCGAACAAAAAGCACTTTTCACATAACAAATCTGTCATAGTGGCATTAGCCAGACCTCTTGTCTATATTTTATTCTACAGTGTGTAACGTATTACAATTAGATTTTGCTTCTCTAGCTCTACCCGACAAAAAGAAGTAACTTAAAATATTGGACACGTATGGGTTACATTTCATTTGATATTCTATCAATTATACGTGTATATTTTAAACAAGGGAACAAAAATGTGTCATCATCCTAAATAATTCAATCATATTTTATTTCTTTCATTCTCAGGCAAGACACTGTTATCATCGGCACTTTCACAGATATAAAAAATGTTATTTCTACTTTATTTTAAAGTCAGAATAGTATGTTGTCGTTGATAACGATGAGAATTGAAACTTCGTATCCTTCTTATGATAAGATAGACCCAAACAAAACTTTGATCAATTTATACAGGGTAATATAAATTAGTATTAAAGAAAATTAAGGTATAAATATTTTGGTAGCTTATTTTGTTTTTCCGGTAGGTCAGCGGTAAGTTTACGGACTTATAACTCAAAAAGTTTGGATATGTAGCCCTGTATTTAACAGTATTCATTACGATGAAGATAAACATATTTCCAGCTAACAAGATATGAAATGAGGATATGAAGTTGACAATGGCTCCATCTTTCAGACACACCTTAAAATAAACAAGCGTTTTCAAGACAAATCAGCAAGAGACTGTAATAACAGTAATGACATTCAACCACATTCTTGCTAAGTCAAACTATACAACTCAAGCCTTTGGTCTGTTTAAACGAATTCTTGAAAATTGACATCCAAGTAAGGTTTCTGGAAAGTTCGTGAAAATGTATGATGTAAGATTAACTTTACGCTCTCTACAGAAGCTTGGTACAGTGGAAATTACCATTCCAAGCAATAGTACACAGTTCTTGGCCATCATAGGAGCACAGCCAACAAGGGATAAAGTAGTTCTGAAAGCAACACGGAACGTGAAACATTAAACTTTTTAAGTGAGATTAACCTCAATAAACCATAAAAACGCATATATTTTGATAGCAGTTAACAAGTGTATACCATATTATATATATATATTTCGATTCTGCCGCATACCAGAAAATTTAAGTATATTAATTACTATAAGAGGTTCGAAAAATTTAATGCGAATACACAAAAGTATTTATTATATATTTCATAGCATTTTTTTTTAAGTCAGGAGGTTTTCTTTTCTAATCATAGCCGCATTTACTTTGTGGACGAGTAGAATATTCTGAGTTTATTTAGAGTGGTTTCGAACCTCGTCGTTGTCTTATAGTTGCTGCTCGTCAAGATTTCCCACTTCTATAGGGAACATGGAGGCTATCTTCTTCAAAATATCTCGTACTTTGGTTCTATTTAATGTAATAATCTCCCTATACGAATATCCTTCCTCGGAAAACACTGTGAGAATATTCTTCAGGCCATAAGAGTACATTAGCCAAATTTGTGGCATATATTGGTTTCCTTAGGTTTGTATTTTAGTTTCTTATAAAAAAATGTTACTTTCAACCTATTTC
Organism: Limulus polyphemus; assembly: GCF_000517525.1. Taxonomy (NCBI): domain Eukaryota; kingdom Metazoa; phylum Arthropoda; class Merostomata; order Xiphosura; family Limulidae; genus Limulus; species Limulus polyphemus. The sequence goes on from NW_013665629.1 coordinate 1,334,011, forward strand.
ATTTAAACAGACGTTTAAATAAGTTGTAAAAACGGAAAAAATATCCTAATTCATTGTCTTGAAATGTGTCACATACAGTCTGTCAAAGTTCTTTAGTTTGTTTGTTTTGAATTTCGCACAAAGCTGCACGAGGGCTATCTGCGCCAGCCGTCCCTAATTTAGCAGTGTAAGACTAGAGGAAGGGCAGCTAGTCATCACCACCCACCGCCAACTCTTCGGCTACTCTTTTACCAACAAATAGTGGGATTGACGTCACATTATCACGCCCCTACGACTGAAAGAGCAAGCATGTTTGGTGTGACTGGGATTCGAACCAGCGACCCGTAGATTGCGAGTCGAGCGCCCTATCCACCTGGTCATGCCGGGCCAATTCCTTAGTTAACGGTGAAACAAGAAAGCTGTATTAATACAAGAAACACATTTCGTATTTGGAAAGATGGGTAAAAATTAACACGATTAATGAAAGCTGTATTAACAGAAGGACTACAAATTTGAATTCAGTTCAACGTGGTTTAGATAATGTTAAACAATATTAAGCTCTTTTCTCTAGGTTTATTTTTGTTGTACAGCTGTTCACATAACTTCGTTTTTTGCAGAAGAACTGCAAGTACCAATGGACAGCAGTTGTGTAGTTAACAAGTCACGAAAGAAATATTTAAAAAAGTTATAATGTTATGGCCAAACTATCTCTTAGAGACAACAGAAAAAAATGTATATTTATAGACATTATAGAAAAGTTACATTTCCATTGCAATTTCAACAAGTTAATTTGAATATGAATATAGAAAAAAAAACACTATAAACTAAGTCGAAATTTATACGGTACTTGTTTCGCTGCACTAAGAAAATAATACCTTTAATTATGTATAAAAAGTTATGATTCGAAATTTTACTTGATTGCCTTTGATTGTTTTTGGTGTATTATAATAATAAATATTCACAAAAATTTTCTTATTCTTTAAGATATCATGTGAAGGTTCATCATTAAGATACTAATTTAACGTTTTCTCAATTATCCACTTGCTAGGCCTTCTTAACTTTTGAAAAAATACCCAAATGCTTTGAAAAACAGATATCAAAAGAGAAGTATAAATCATAAAGCCTTAAAACTCATTTTTATATCAGCTTTTTAATTTGTTGTGGTTTCTATTGGGTTCTAGCCTAACTTGTTTCAGAAATCTAAAACATTATCTGTATGTTTGGAGACATTTTGTGTTGGTATCGTTAATAAAGAAGACAAACCAAGATTCTGTTGAAACATGTAGTATATTCTCTACAAAGAGTACCACCAAACATGCTCGCCCTTTCAGCTGTGGGGACGTTATAATGTGATGGTCAATCCCACTATTCGTTGGTAAAAGAGTAGCCCAAGAGTTGGTAGTGGGGGTGATGACTAGTTGCCTTCCCTCTAGTCTTACACTGCTAAATTAGGGACAGCTAGCGTAGATAGCCCTCGTGTAGCTTTGCGCGAAATTCATAACAAACCAAACCAAACTCTACAAATAATATTTTCTTACGTTACTTATATAAGTTAATTGGTCAATTTACTTTTGTATTAGTGTACATGCTTCCATACTCATGTATTTTTCCTAAGATGTTTTATTCATAATTCATGTTATAAAATAAAATTCTTCGACAAATAAGAAAAAATTAAGTATTTAAGGATAATAAAAATAGATGTCTGGTTGTTAGTAATTAATTAAGCACAAAGCTACATAATGGGCTATCTGTGCTTAGCTCACCACGAGTATCAAAACCTGGATTTTAGCATTGTAAGTCCGCAGACATACCGCTGTGCCACTGGGGGGAGGGGATAAAATAGAATTACTTGAAATCAGAGTGACTTGATAATTAAAAAATATAAATTATAAAATTTAGATTCGCATGATATCCACATATAGTAAACCAATTATTATTGTTTTCTTATATTTAGCAATAAGCTAAAAAAAGCTTCAACATTTTAAGCTTTCAATTTGTAAAAGATGGATATTACAAACATTTTGATGTTTCAAAATCAATGTAATATCATCATTTTTTTATTTTCGTTCATGTAAAATGCGTGCTTGAAAACAAGCATATAGAATTATACATCACAATTAAAGACGTAAATATTGATAATTTCACTTTTAAATCAAATGTTAGAAACTGATATCTCATAATTAACTATCTGGTAATTTTCACGACTACTAATATTATTTTAGAGGTTTTTAAATTGCATTTTGAGCTTTTCGTTCTATCTATGCTTGTGTTGGCATTATTATTCTAATATCATTTTTCTAGCACCTCGCATAAAATAAGAGACACTTGATATTCTTTTCTTTAGCTCAAAACGTGAAAGATGGCCTAAAGTAAAATTACGAACAAAAATAAGCCTATTATTTGCATTATTCATTGTGGAAACAAAAGAAAATCCTCCTTCATACATCTGAATTCCAGAAGATTACTTTCCACCTTTCTGTTCAATATTGAATTGCAAATTATCAGCAGTCGGGAAAAGAAATCCTCACAACATACGCTTATAATCTACTGTTTGAGGAAAGGTTAGTCTTATATTTTATGCAGGTGTTTAATACTCCTGGCTGTCAACCGTCAAAAGGTATTTCATTATATCTCAAGATAGGAAGGATGCAAAACTCCTTTTTAGGTTTGAATTTTTATTACTTTATCTTATTAAAGTTCTTCAAGAAATCATAACAGTTTTTATTAATTCAGATAATAGAATTTCGACATAATAGCATGCAGCACAGCAGGTATTTAAATTTTGGATTTATTAGAATAAAAAAAGATCATTTTTACAGTAAAGTCATCTTTGTATATCCTGTTAAATCAATATTTCATATACAAATTATTCAACACAAAATGTATCATTGTCCATACACCATATACATACACGTATACATATATAATTTTGGTAATTAATCTGACAACAAAATATTATAGAAACTTTATTTCTAGATATTTAAATTTCTAGAGACATCCTATTTGAAAACCCCCATTGGCTCAGCGGTATGTCTGAAAACTTATAATGTTAAAAGCCGGGTTTCGATGTCTATGGTGAGAAGAACACTGATAGTCCTTAGCGCAGCTTTATGCTTAACTAAAAAAAATATATTTTAAAAAATAACAACATCTAAGCTAACTGTAATTGCTTTTGAATTTAGGTAATATAAGTAAGAATGCAACGTACTAGTGGGAGAAAGAAAACAATAAATTTATAACAGATTAAGGTGTATGGAATTAATACCCGAAATTTAACTAACAACATATAAGCATTATATTCTGCGATTATATTCTGAATGATGATTAGCCCAGTTTTAAGGACATATGAATACATCATATTAATTATTTGTGAAGTACCAAAATTGTTGATAAAAGCCAAAATATCTGTATATTACACTACCAACTTGAAAGAAAATACGTTGTAATAAAACTTTTAGTCGTAATATTTACTTTTCAAACAAAACAAATGTCAAGCTCCAGGAATGTAATTGCCACCGAAATAAATTGAAATACTTTACAAGTAAGTATGATCATTAAATTGTTCGATCATTTAAAGTGCAACAACTAAACAGTATTTTGAGGTTGTTGTTGTTTTCTTCTGTTTGAAATTGAATGCGAAACAACAAGTTGGTAAAAACATTTAAAAACGTTCGTAAAAGTTATAGCTTTACATTTCCAAAACGAATTTCTGTAGAGTCTATTAACCATGATTCAAAACAAAATCTTTGAGATTTGAGTTCTTAATCGGTCTTATTTTTAACCTGCAAACGCAAACAATAATATTTTTTCTTTGAAGTTTTAACTACGTTTGTTAAACTATTTGTTTTGTAAAATTCTATGTTAGAAACTTTTGTATATTTTTTTATTTCAATTATTAGGAAAATCAGATGTTTACGTTACTTTAAAATTATTATTTATTTAACACATTGCCAAATGTTCGTCATATTTAGGGGGCAACAATGGTCTGCACTGTTCGAGTCTTCAGTAAACTTCATTGGTGGTCTGAGACAACCTTCTGCTATCACACTTTGAGAGGCCTGTATCTATTAGAACGAATTGCTGTGTTTGGCCGGCTTCTAGCTAGTCTATTGCTCTCTATGTGATGGAAATGTCTAAATGTCTTCGTAGGGAGGCTTACATGCTTCACTATCAATCTAGATCACTTCACACATTTTGCTTTTGCTCAAACTGCAAACTGAGTGCAAACTGTTTTTCTTTCGCTTTTATATATGACTGAAGTATGATATCAGATCACAAGACAGATTACTTTACCTTTTTATTTTACATAAAACAAGACTCACTGGTGCTATTCACATCATTCAACAGTATTCGTGCCTTGTCATAGCTATAATATAAAATATAATATAATATAAAAAAACTCAGATTACAAGTTAAATGTTATGAGCAGTGTATTTTAATCACCCATAACCCTATATTTTCGTTATAAGAAACATCAGCTGTATAAAATAACCTTTGAAATAAAACTTGTTTACTTTCAGACGTTTATATATATAAGGAATTATTTTATAATCCTTAAATAATTTACGTCCATTTCTGAATGTAAGGTTTGCTTAATCTCAATGTACATTCACAGGATCGACCATATATACAAAACTTTGAATTTAAAAGCCTTATTCGCTTCATTTAAGCTATTCAATCAATCAAACGTGAAGAGTACTTACAAAATATCTGCAAAAGTATTTGTTTTTTTACAGATAAAATGTCTTATTTAAGAAGCTATACTAAAGAGTCTTTGAGCGTTTCTTTCTTCACTGCCGCTTTATTCACTCTTTCAAGCTGTTAAACCTTTCCTCTTTATCTTTACATGAATTTATATTAAATAAAATCTCATAAAAACACCCTCGGTTCTTTACAGCCTCAAGCTGTGGAGCTGTTAATTAATGTTTATAAAGAACCTTTTCTTTAGGTTCTGGTCAATCTTTTCAAACTAATACATATGCATATCATGCATTTTCGGATTGATTAAAGCTGAGAGTTAAGATTATGACTCCTAAATAAGAGGCAAAAGTTAATTGCTTATTACTATATAATGCTTCTCATATATAAGCCCCCCCAGTGGTACGACGGTTTGTTTGCGAACTTACAACGCTAGAATCCGGGTTTCGATACCCGTGGTGGGCAGAGCACAGATAGCCCATTGTGTAGCTTTGTCCTTAATTACGAACAAACAATAACTGACTGAAGTGTTGTTTTTAATCTGGACTACACGAACTACATTCTTCTACTCAAATCAAAAGTTTTAATCAAGATATATACAAATGTTAAAATTAAATGTATTCCATGCCGAAACGGCACATGGGAGCCAGTTCTGAGCCTTAGTTTCAATGGCACAAACTGACGAGAAAAGTAACAAATTCTCCCTGGGCGGGATGCTAGTTCATTGCAGGTTAACCTCCAGCTACCCGCTGTTAACCATTATACAGCTGAGTACTGAGACAATTGATGTAATATTTATTAACTTAGGTGATTGAATAATATAATGCGAGCACGCCTAATTTGCTATTTGATATTTTACAGCGGAACAACTGTTTTACGATTATATATATATATATATGTGTGTGTGTTACAGGTTTCTTTTCACCAAAGATAAAATATTTTCAATTTTATCTTTAGTAAAAAAGAAACGAATTCTGTAACACATACACACACACATATATATATATATAATTGGGATAAGGTTCTGTGCTTAAGAACACAACAACTATTTGGAATAATAAAAACACGCAGTGAAATATTCGTCAAATTAATTAGACTTCTTCGTTTTTGCTACACCTTTCTACAGTGTAGGAAAACTTTTGGAAAGTTTTGAAATAATGGTGTATTTCTTTGATGTTTTATTATCATAAGTATGTAAGTATCACATCCTTATCTTCTTTTTTATTTTCAAATACTGATATTTGATACATGTAGTTCCATTATGACATTGGGGCAAAACCAGAAATTTCATTAGAAACATTGTGGATTTTAAAGAGAGTTAATAAAACTATCTAAAAGGTAATAAATAAATAGTAACAAATATGGGTTTTTATAATTTATATACCATGATAGCAAATTGATGTCAATTATTAAAAACGAATAATCCGAAATATTTTCAATTACTATGTTTAGCAATAGCATATTTTGTAGTAAACTATCTAAAAATAATATATTTGGAAAGACTCAGTATTTGATGTTACAGCGGTATCCATCTGAATAAAAA
>NW_013665629.1:1341298-1351634 GCF_000517525.1 Limulus polyphemus
AATTAAACACTTTAGACTACGTATAACGTATGTTCTCCGAGTTAACATAATTATCACCAAGAGTATGCAGATCAATATTGATTTCTATATGAAAGAAGTTAATTGAAATTGTTTCTACGTTATGACATGATCAATTAATTTTTGTTTTTTGTAGTCTGATTTATCAGATACATTATTGTCGTCAGTTAAATTAATCACAACGATTTGCATATGCACAATCATGGACTTCACAAATGAAAAATATAATTTATTCTGAGACCATTTTTGCAGCGAAAATTTGTATTGAAATAATTCTCATAAATAGTAGTTCACTAAACATAAAAAGTGATATCGTCATTAAGCTGTAATTTTTGTTTGTTTCCGGATATTCGCGCAAAGCTATTATCAAGAGCTGTTTACGCTAACACCCCTTATTTTGAACTTAGACTACAGCTTGTCTGCCAATTTTGAGCTACTCTTGTCTCACTATATAGTGGGACGTAACAGTCAACCTTACATCGCACCTACTGCCAAATTTTTATTACAACGTTTTATAAGATGTTATTATTTGTTTTAAATTAACTACTTTTAAAAATACATTGTTTGTTTGTTTTAGCGCAAAACCATATTGGGTTGTCTTTGGCCTGTCAACAGCAGGGAATCGAACCCAGGATTTAAGTGATTGAAGCCTTTGAACTTATGAATATAAACAGTGTTGATATATACATCTGAAAAATTTCAGTAGAATAGTACAGCAATTTGCGTTTATGTGAGAAAATGATCAGTAGTAAACTGAGAGTCAGGTTTACCAAATAGTTCAGTTACACTGACGTAAAACAATAAACAGATGTTACAGAAATCTGATCAAAAATTTGTTGAATCTATTCTGTCACAAGTTTGGAAGAAGAATTGTTGCCCACATCTCTCCTGATGGATCAGCGGTAAGCTTAGGGACTTACAACACAAAAACCTGTGATTTGATTCCTCTCAGTGAACAGAGTGTATATAGTTCACTGTGTAGCTTTGCACTAACAAAACAAGAACAACTTGTTTTCGGCGTTAGCTCAATCTTTATTTTTAAATGTGGCACCATCTAAGATTATAAAACACTCTCGTAAAGTTTAAATTATGTATATATATATATATATATGTATATATGCTTCTCTTTCTTATACGATTGATTGAAATCTTTCCTCATTTTACTAATCTATTATTCTTGTAGTAGGCTATTTTTCCATTACTTGGGGCTTAACTGAGAATATGATGTATAGTAATCTAAGACGTAACATAGCGCTTGAGAAAACAAATGAAAACGCTATCCAGAAAAATTAATTTGATTATAACGTTGAATTACCATAATTTAATTTTCCATTGAAGCAACAATGTGATCGAAAAGCTACAACAAAAATGATACCCAATTCCTCGAAATCATATCCGGTTCCTTTAAGGGTATCGGAACGGAATGTGATGTTGAATTTTCGCTTCAAGAGTAGAACTAAGATCTAGTAATCAGATAAGATAAAGTGTCTATCAATTGTTCTATTTTTATTCATATTCTTATTTATCAAAGGGAGTTAGTTATTGATATTCTAAGCCCAGAAATGGCGCCAGATCTACCTTTTTTCATGGCTCCAGATCCACACAACCATCTGTTGGTCTGTACAGCCTAGCCTTATCAATCACACCAGGATTAAAGGGGAGATATACAAAGGGTAGGCATCGAAGCACTCTTTCTCATTTTCTGAAAATTTTCAGACTTGTTCAAATGAACTGATTGATTCATTTTATTCAAGATGTATCGAAGATAATTTTATAACAACCACGGAATACAGTATACTAGGTTCCCTCGATGGGGTAGCGAAAGCTTTAAGGACTTGAAATGCTAAAATCTGAGGTTCGGTTTCCCGCAATAGATAGAGCGCATACAGCCCATTGCATAGTTTTGCACTGAAACAACAACACAGCACTCACACAGGTTTGTCTCAGTGCGACCTTGTAAAAAAAAGTAAAATAACTGTAGGAAAATATTGTTCCCCGAACGAAATTCAGTATTAGCTACGTTTGTGAAAGCAATGGTCGTCCAGGAATGTTATTACAATAAAACGGACTTTTGGTTATACCACGAAAAGTGATGAAGCTGTTAGTTAGATTCCGCAGACATCCATCTGTTTGACGATTTTACGAAAACAAGTCATAAGTTAACATACTTTTACCAAAGTACATCATATGTAATAATTTGATAACCGTGTTTACCTTTTATTGGAAAGTAAACTGTTGGCCAACTTGATGTTCTTCACAAAAGAACATTCTTCAGGGGCATTCTGAGAAGACTTGCAGTGCAAATACTATATACTTCTCTCAGTGGTTCTTTGAGAAATATTTATATCAGAATCTAATTCATTCTTCTCTATCCTTTGTTGTACATGAATATTCCGGAATTCACGAGTCGTACTTCTTTTTAAACAAGTATTGCTTGTTTGTTTGTTTGTTTGTAATTAAGCACAAAGCTACACAATGGGCTATCTGTGCTCTGCCCACCACGGGTATCGAAACCCGGATTCTAGCGTTGTAAGTCCGCAGACATACCGCTGTACCACTGGGGGGAGGGCTTCTGGTTATCTATTATTAGTAGTAAGACTCCTAGAAAATTGTAATCAATAAGGATTATTTAATCCCTTTATCAGAGACATTTCAGAGCTTCTATGGTATAAGTGATATTTTCATACCTATATAATCAAATTTACAAAAACGTATATTCAGATTCATTCAAACTGTTGAACAGTCCTATTTTTGTACGTCATTAAAACGTTTTCGCCCATTACTTTCAAAATACAGATATCTGCCGGTGTATATTTAATATATATAATTGGCATATTAAAATTCATGTTTCACGCTAAAGCAATTTAACTAATTAGAACAAACGAATCAACGCTTAGTTCACTATGGTTATATAACTAACTATGCACCAGATGGTGTTCTTTTCTCACCCTAAATATAAAGAACACAGTTACTTGCACCCTCTTCCGGTGAATCAGCGGTAAATCTGAGGGTTTATAATAGCAAAAATCGGCTTCCGCTGCCTGTTGTTTCTTGCTTTACATTTATAAAGTAAGACTACGTTACCGTTTATAAAATAGCACACATGGCATCTCAAAAATCCTGAGCCTCTTTGTTTGTTTGTTTTAGAGCAAAACCACATTGGGCTATCTGGTGTGTATACCGCGGGAAATCGAACCCTGGATCTCAGAGTTGTAATTCCGTAAGCTTACCGCTGTTTCACCTGGGACGAACCTCAATACTCTGGATCACTATCAATATTGTTTTTTTGTTGATTTTTTTTTTTGCTGCGTTCCTATATAATAAATAAAACTTCTAACAAATTTCTTATACTAAATATAATCACAAATATATATGTTTTACTTACCAAATAATATCCCTTAGTGACAGTGATTACTAGACATTTACCAGTTTACTTGGCTCATATCTGCAACGAATTATAATGGGTTTACCATTAGACCAGAAGCCTAGTGGTTGGTGCACTAGACTCGCAATCTTTAGTCTTCAAATCCTCTCATCGAACATTATCGTCCTTTCAGCTGTGAGGTCGTTATAATATGACGATTAATCTTACTTTTCACTGGTAAAAGAGTAGCCCAAGAATTAGCGGTGATTGGTGCAGACTAGCTGCCTTCCCTCTAATTTATCATTTCTAAATTATGGACGTCTAGTGCAGATAGCACTCGAGTAGCTTTGTGCGAAATTCAACAAACAAACGACTAGATCATTATGCAGTATGATAACAACGCATTGCTATTGTAAATGTGCTACTAGATCATTATGCAGTATGATAACAACGCATTGCTATTGTAAATGTGCTACTAGATCATTATGCAGTATAATAATAACGCATTGCTATTGTAAATGTGCTACTAGATCATTATGCAGTATAATAACAACGCATTGCTATTGTAAATGTGCTACTAGATCATTATGCAGTATAATAATAACGCATTGCTATTGTAAATGTGCTACTAGATCATTATGCAGTATAATAACAACGCATTGCTATTGTAAATGTGCTACTAGATCGTTACGCAGTATATTAACTCAGTACATAGCCACTGAGACCAGGGGTTACATTTTTCATATTTCTGTTGTAGTTTTATACACTTCTGTCTGTCACCCTCTCATATCTAAAAAATAACATATACTTATTCAAGTATGCTCATGTACATTTTTACACTTTTTTTGTGAAATAATTCTGCGTTTACTGAGTTGATGTTCTTGTGAAAACGATTACATACCGCAGCGCTCACCTTAAAAAGGCTCATATTCTCTGTACCATTAATGTCCCATGAGATGCGAGACGTACTCAAAATTAACGATGATACAAATACGCTCACTTTAGGATAAACTGGGCGGAGAGGAGGTATCTATCTCTCTTCAATAAATCATTGACGTAATTAATCTTGAATTATTGGATACCGCACCAGGACTTTGGTTTGACTTAACAATGCAGCAGCATCTTCTTCAGAAACTAGTCAGAATATTACAGAATAAGCCAACTGGGCAACTATGTTAAAGTCCCAGCAACACTTTGTTTACGTGAGAATAAATATTTTGTCATTTTGTTCAACCACGCATGTTTACTACTTTTCTTTTTGCTGTCCACGTTTGATTTATTATTCGCTTAGCATATCAAAAATACCTCGCTTGTAGAGGCTCACTTATAGCTTACACGTCGGAACTTGATTCACCTGAATACCATAACTCACCAATTTATACCCGAGAGTTGCATTTCCTTCGAAACTGACACTTGTATCATCTAAATGGAAGCGAAGATGAAGCGGTATTATACACCCATGAGCAATTTATAACGACTTTGAAAATGCTAAACTAGATTTCCTTCTGCTTGGAGTGTTAGCTTGCTTAATTTTAACACATTACATATAGGTTTATATTTAACTTTCTCGCTTTCCAACAAAGAGTACGACAGCACCCAAATAAGCGAATTAAAAAAAAGAAATTATTTTTTATATTAACCACGTATTTTCTTATTATTTCTAGTAGAGCAAGTTGAAATATTTAACATTTGTGAAAATTTAAACAATTGTTATATTAAAAAAGTGATAAAATGCACTATCTGTTTCAACTTTCGGCTGACATTCAACCCACTTCAACTCCGTATCTAAGAAAAACAGTATTATTTAAAATCATCAATAATATTCAACGTTAAATTGGTACATAATTAAAAACATTTTATTTAGGCCTCTCTATGGCCTTCAAAAAGTTGACAACTTTACATGTTTCGACGTTACAACGTCATCCTCAGGAGTATTACTATAGTATTATAATATATTATTATACTATTATACTGTTATACATTATAATATATTATAATACTATTAATTTTAGTATTATTTGTTGCTGAAACATAAATAAAATGGTATGTTGTTGTATTTTTTCAATCAATCCATTTGAGCAACTTTTAATTTTCCTCGAAAATTTATGTTTATTGTACTACATTGAGATGACGTGTGCCATTTAATGTTCAATTAAACGCATTGCATTAGTTACTTCAAACTAATCTTAAAGACATAGATAGTGTTTTATAGAAACCAAATGTAAGCTTTTAATACGTGAGAGGCAAAGAAACTCTAGCAAAGCAAAAAATATACAAATGTATAATAGTTTCATGAATCATAAAGCAACTCAAGAACAGTCAATAAACTTTTGGAAAATATGACCCTTATAATACTGTTTATGGCTAAGAGTGTGTATGTTTATTAAAAAAAAAGAATTAACTACTTTCATCTCGTTTCTTTGTGTAGACAATGTGTAAAACAAGTTTGTTGGCAATATTTAATGAAAATGTCTTATAAACTAAAGTTTATAATGATATTTGTTTTATTAGTTCTTATATTTTGTAAACCTGGTGTGTTTTAGTGGTTAACGTTCCATGCTGCAGGCAGAACCTTAATCCTGGTGTGTTTTAATGGTTAACGTTCCATGCTGCAGGCAGAACCTTAATCCTGGTGTGTTTTAGTGGTTAACGTTCCATGCTGCAGGCAGAACCTTAATGCCTCTAAACACGCTCCGCACTTTCAACTTTCAAAATTAGGAAGGGCTATACCTGAATCCTAGAGGTCTCTAACCTTGTCGTTTATCCCAAGTGAAACATAAGTTATGTTCAAGTTTGAATTCCAGAACTTTCCTTGTGATTAATGCGACATAGCATTAAAATTATGCCAAGCTTATATTCATGATAAGCACAGTAAACGGATTATTTTTCACCAGGTTTTATAATGTTTATTTAATAATGTTATACATAGTTCGTCGTTGAATATTTGTAGTAAGCAGACGAGGTAAAAATTACTTGCATCAATTCATACTGTATAGGATATGAATGTAGCAGTATCTTTCTGGTTTTATTTTTTCTTTGCATGAAAAGTTAAATTCCCCTTTTCAGTATTTAACACATTTCAATTAAATGTAACTTGTTAATGATACTTAGTAGCAAATAACTTTTGACTCACTCTGTATTCTCATGAATTATCAACAATGATATATTGCACTCTTATGGCCTATACATTTTTACCAGAAGATTTGATCGCTTGTGTGTGTGTGTGTGTGTTTGTATCGTCACATAAAATAATTATTGTCGTCCCAAGTGGTTAATATTTTCACTCGCATTTGCTGTTCTTAACAACAGTTTTAAACATGAGTGCTTTTTTTATTTGTTCATAAGAATAGTGGAAATCGAAATAAAAGTACTGACACTTTTTCTTTGAAAATATTATTTTCAATTATCTTGTGTAAATTAACCTTTCTTTTTATTGAAACAATTTATTTTCTAAGCTTTAGACAAAAATCATTTATACAGTTCAAACAGCAGATCAATGTCAAATTCACGTGTTTGGTCCAACCTCGTAACTGAAATCCGCGGTCACTTGTTCAGGTAAAATTTTAGTTATTCTTGTAAGTTTAGTTTCCGCTATGTTTCTTTGTGTGTAGTAACATCGTTAGTTTGAAGAGAAATAGTTTTTTTTATATATTTTTTTCCTCAATAGCTTTGAGAAAGTGTAAAGCTGACTAAACTGCAGTAGACAATCTTCTGTATGTTTGTATGCATGTTTTGTTTTAGAGCAAAAGCCACACTGGCCTAACTGCTGTATCCACCGCGGAGAATTGAGCCCTGGAATTTAGCGTTGTAAGTCCCTAGGCTTACCGCTGTCCCACTAAGGGACCATAATCATTTCTATTTGAGTTGTATTTGGGAATATAGCGCCACTTTTAAAACACTATGATGTTATTCAGAAAAAAAAGTGATTCTGGAAATATAATCGCAAATAAATATGATACGCAGTTTTATGCAATATGGTATATTAGAAAGAATGCTAAAACAATTCTATGAAAACATCACTAGATATAGTGTGATAAATTGAGATTATGTTGAAAAATTATATTTGATAGTATTTCAGCGAATGGAGTATCAACTAACCTGAATTACCCCCCCCCCCTCCCCCTCCCGTAGCTCGTTTGTAACGTTGAACACATGTAACGCTAAAAATCGGAGGTCGATACCAACGGCGAGCACGGTAGAGGTGGCCTATTATGTTTTAAAACAAACAAAACTAAACTGAATTACTAAGTACACCAGTAAATCAATTCCCACGAAAGCCATCTTAGTTTCTCATTCTGAGCTTCGTGACAGGTTTTTTGATATCACTTATACCATCACCATTATTAGATTACCCTAGGGTACGTCTACGATTCGTTTGAAACGTGATAGATAACATCAAGAGATTTTTCCGCTATATCTTGGTGTTATGATATGATGTGTGACTGTGGGAAACTAATGTCATTATAACAACACAATACTCAGAGATCGTTAAAGCCTGAGGAATACAATTTAACGTCAGGTGAATTATTCAATAAACTCCCAAAGTTTTGTTCAGTTCAATCTTTTTATAAACTTAGGATATAAATAATTTTTATACAGAAACTTTTAGCGTAATAAATCCATTTTTTTTCTTTATGGGGTATTATAATCTGATATTATTCTATACGTGATAAGGACTGTTTCATTACACGTTAAGGAATGAAATATAAGTTCCTTAAATCACCAACTAAAAACACACATGTCAAGTAATGTCTGCTGCGTTCAAAAGCTGTTAAGCACTGAGTACTTATTTTTCTTCATTACTTTCTTAAGTTACTTTGTTCAAGCATATCGTAAGGTTAGAAGTTGTAGTTCATATTTATTGTGTATATTAGTTGGTATCATATACCAGTATGATGTTTATAATATCCATTATCCACTGCAATTCAGTAAAGTGTAGCAATTCAAGGAATAAATTGAGCCTCTCCGTTCTTTTTTCTTTAATGTACATAATATTTGTGATAAAAAAGATGAGTACACACTACATTCATCATCAAAGTTAAAATACAAATCACTGCAACGCACCCCACAACTTTATCTCAGTAAAGATGCCCCCCCCCCCGGTGGGTATGTTAAGCACAAAGCTACACAATGGGTTATCTGTGCTCTGCCCACCACGGATATCGAAACCCAGTTTCTAGCGTTGTAAGTCCGCAGACATACCTATGTGCCGTAGGGGGTCCCTTGCTGGGACAAAGGTAAGTTTGCAATATTTAGTGTTCCTATATGTCAGACGAAATATTGCATAGCAATAGAACGGGTCGAGGTCGTTGACAGGCATATGACAAAGGTCAGTTCTGAATTGATCATATCTATTATAATACATTGTCACTATCTATATATTTACAATATACTTAATATTGTGATACTTGACAAGTCTTTACTTACATATATTAATGTTAGCATATTAGGCTATGGTGCAACACGTCAGTTTTAAGCTTTAGGGGAGGGGTACTGTGTGGGTCAGGATCTAATAATCAGCATAACGGGAACAACCAGTTTATTTATGCATTACAAGTGCATGATATGTTTTAAGAGTTTTTTAAATGAAAATTTCTATGCTAGTATCAGCTCAAATCATTTTGGAGAATATCTCTTATGTTTTGTTTATGGTGACTTATTTTATATTTAACTAATAACATGCTAGAAAAAGTATATACAAGTATTTTATAAACTAAGATGTTTTCGTAAGTGTTAGTATATTTTGAAGTTTTGTTACTAAATTGTTCAGTTGTTAAGTGTGCGAGTTTATTGATAGCATATTGGGCTATGATGAAACATGCATTTTATATAATAAATATAAATGGAGACGTGTATTACATGTTCAAACATACTTGTTAGAAATTGATATTCATGGGGTGTAATTTATCATAAAAGACCAAGCTAGTCATGTGATTATCTGAAACGTTATATTAACAGTGAACAGAGTATAATTAAGTTGTAAGTGAATTATGAACGTAACACAAGTATAAGTTTTATTTACCAACTGACCCTCTTTGAACTGACTGCTATATATTGGGCATTTTAATCTTACTAAGTATTGATCATAAAATAATTTTCTTGTAAAACATGACGATCTCAGTGAAATACAAGAATTTTACATTAACTTCTTCATTTATAAGTTATATTAAAAATTCTACACACTGAACTGAAATTAACAAGTAGTAACATGGACATAACATGCAAAATTTGTTTGAAAGCTAATCTAAACAAGACAGCCCGTTATTTTATGAAATAAAATATTTACATAACTAGTATATTAGTGTGCATTGAATATTTATAAATAAATGTTTCAGCATGAGTGATGACAGTCTTATTTAGAATTTGTGATTTTACTTACATACATTGATAATAGCATGTCTACATGGAAACTTGTATTAGTTGGTTAAACATTTTGTTAGAAATGTGAATAATCAGTCCATGAAGTCTAATTGAAATGTATAAGAATTGTATGCTAACTAAAATGTAGATATTTATCTTTTCCTGTCAAATACTGAGAAACAAAATATCGTGAATACATATTTAATATTTTGCATCACTATGTAAAGTAAAATAACTAGTAAAATATGTTTATTGACTTCTTAATTCAGTGATATACAAAAGCTGACCATCACTAGTTAAGTTAAAATATGATGAATATTAAATTTATAATCAAATATTTTTGAAATTATGTAGAAAATATATGATTATGTAGAGTTTGAACAATTTATTTTCAATAGTAAATATAATTTAAATATATATACGTATAATTTATATCGTATTATGTATGATCCTAAATAGTGGCATATATAATGTAGTATAACTCAAATTCGGTGACGAGGAACCCACTTTGAGACTAATAATGGCTGAAGACGGCTTGAATGGGTAATGAAGAAAACTTTAATATAAGTTTAACATAACAGTAAATGTACAACG
>NW_013665629.1:1351683-1354303 GCF_000517525.1 Limulus polyphemus
CGTTGTACATTTACTGTTATGTTAAACTTATATTAAAGTTTTTTCATTACCCATTCAAGCCGTCTCCAGCCATTAGTAGTATAACTCACTTGTTCAACTTTTGTTTTCATAAAGCTTTTTCTACCATATTGAAAATTGAATCTTATCAGCCTCTTCTCTTAGTACAAAATCAACATATCGTCAACTGCGAGTCAGACTAAATATTTAATAGGGTTGAATGGTTCACATCATTTGGTGATTGTATGTGTTGACCTTTTTATCGTTTGCAATCAGTGTTAACGACCACAGATAGAAGTGGAAAAATACCTCTGTGTAGTTGTTCATTTAATGTTCAAAACGAAAATATATACTGAAAGGTAAGAATGTAATTTTCTACAATAGTAATGGTTGAACAGTTATTTACACAGATCATTTAAAACTAAACTTTAGCAGAAAAAATAACTTACAAAGCTAAACATGAACATTATTGTATGTTATCTAGAGATTTAAATAAGCATCCTTTTCAGGAGATATAGGTGTTATAAGGTATATTAGTTATAGAAATCAAAACTATAGAACAAATCAATTAGTGATGTGTGTTTTACTTATAAAATTTCAGAAAATGTAAAAATTGTGTCATGTAAATTAGACATAGAAGTGAAAACTATACTCTGTATGTTAAACATATACAAAATCAATACTTAAAAACAAAGTCAGCTATACCAACTGTCTTGTATAATATTTATGAAAATGATACATTAGATGCGGCAAAACTTTTCAGTAGTGCATTAAATGTGTAAGTAACACTACACTCTTTTTGGAAGACATGAAATATAGTTGACTATATAAGCGAAAAATATAAACATAAGTTCAGACAAGTTGAAATCTGTATGCAGTCCTGTGGAAGCATAGTAATATTGTTCTTCTATTGCAAATACACACAATATACCTAGTAAAATTCTAAGCCTATAGAATCTTACTAAGACCTTAATATAATAACAGCATTCGCCCATAGAAGCACTATCAGTCTTTGTAAAACATTTGTAATATGTAAGTGAAAACTATAAAGCAACTGCTAATGTGTATAAAATGACATAATTTGTCAAGAACTCATTTACTATTATACACAATAAAAATCTTAGTTATATGGAATAGCATAAGATATATATTTATTCCATAGATCCAAAATAGTGAAATAATAAAATATTTAGATATGTTATCATGAAAATATGTCATTTTCATGACAGATATTAGTAAAAGGTATGCTAGGCAAATAAGACAAATACTATTGAATAATCAATGATCCTATTAACTAGTCTAACATTGTTCTTAGTAGCAACATCTGCATTTTCAAACTGTACACAATATATAAGCGAAAACTATAAAGTTGGTGACACATTGATCTACTTCATCCTCTGGTGCTTTGCTCTGAACTATCTTGAATTAATCACATGTTGAGACACCATTTGATGAGCTCATCATCCTATTGAACTATCCATTTATAGAAACATCATCTGCTCTAGCATCCTTAGTAAAACCACCCGCCTATAGAACTTAGTAACACAATCTGCCAAGTAACACAGTATTGTACTCATTCGATTTAATAAAAGCGATCCGAAAACACATTAACTCACTAAATTGAACGAATGTGTATAAGGATTACAGTAGCAAGATACTTCTCAGATAAGCACTTAGTGATTGCTAAATGCAGTGCGTGAACAGTAGACGTGATATAAGAAGAAATGACTTTTTATATAACAAGTGTACTAATTAGGGAGGCAAGAGCACTGGCTATGTAGGAATAGCTCAGATTGTTTATCGAAATGGTATTTTAAATGCTTCCTCAAAAAGTCATCAGACCTTTACAATACTATACAGTATTTCCTTTTATAACAATATTTATGTAATGACTGAGTCACAAGTTCTTTTTTATTACATGATAACTCAAAAACCAAAGCAATGGTGTTAACCAATTTCACTGATGTGACATAATTTCACACAGAGTATCTGCTTTTATATATGTTATTAATAACCAGTAGTAGTAATTTAAAAAATTCATAATTCTAGTGTAAACGGTGTTATCATTACCTCCTGAAGTTAGCTTTCTTACAGACATTTGATGTTCTTTTAAAAAACTTAAATACAGGTTGAAACAGGAATTAATCAAACAATAAATATCACAGTTAAAACCTCATTGAATTTAGAACTTGGTTATAAATACAACCTTCCCATGTGTATTGAAACATTGCATTAAAAAAAATAAGTAAACAAATAAAGAAAAACTTTACAAAATATTAAATGTAGGGATGGCTAATATCAATCCTTCAAAAACAATGCAAAAAAGATTGTAGGGATGACATTTGTATCATCCATACAGATATCTATTAACATATAATAATATATATATATATATATAACTATTCAATCACAAATGAGTTTACATTTATCCTATTTTAGTCTGTTAACATTCTACTACACTGTGTGCCTGTTCTATTATGTAGAGATGATACAAATGCCATCCATACTATTTTCTTTGCATTGTTTTTAAAGGGTTGACATTAGCTGTTGCTACATTTACTTGGTGACGAATTTATTATTATATATTTATTTTTATATCCATGTTTATTTAAATTAATTTATA
>NW_013665629.1:1354682-1360702 GCF_000517525.1 Limulus polyphemus
TTTAGAGAAACTCTCCACACGCCTGTAAATATAACCAACGCGACGCTGTAATTGGTGTGCTATAAACTTCGTAAGCTATAACTGTGATTAACGCTTATTAATCGGGAACTTCAGATATATTGACCAGGAAGGTTTATAAATTTCAGACATTACAAATCATTCAACTTCAGTGGATTCACATCAGACATTAGTACTTTTACGAAAACATTACCTAACGTCACCGGTAGAAAAAATCGGCGTGTGATCAGTGAATTTCACAGAGCTAGCTAGCTCTCTCTATTAAGTGAATTGTATCTACATCAACTTGAAATTAACTCGCTCATCGTGAACCCTCGATAAGACATCAAGGAAGTTCCAGACTAGAAAGAAGAGTTTATATTGCGTGTAAGCTTGTAGAACTTTTGTGTATAAATCATTGTTTGTAATAACTATTATTGTAAATTGTATTATTGTTTATATGTTAAAATATTTGTATTAAATAAAGAAACCGTGTTTATCAATCTTGTTGGCAAATATCATAAATTGGATATATATCGGCATTTATTTAACTACTAAATCTAAATAACAATTTAAATCGATTTCAAGCCATTTGAAATTGTAATACATAACAACTTACTTTTTGAAAAGTATTTTCTTTACTTCCATGTATTATATTTGTATATTTTATTGTTTGTGTAAGTAACGTAATTAATATTGAGGAGGATAAAAATACTTCTCTTTACGCCCCAGTAGGCTAGCACTACCCTTGTATGCGCTAGTCTTTAGAGTGTCTTACAATACAAACCCTGTACTTTTCTACAAGTATTTTGAATTAGTGCAAAACGAGCATAGAAACCCAGTTCTTAGCAGTGTAAGCTCTCAGATTTATCACTGAACTAATGGAAATGTATACATAAAAATATGTGTATGTACATTTTTATAGATGTTTCTTTTCCTTCTGCAATATTTTCGAAGTTAATTGCTTTCACGAGATGATGCTTATATCGAAAATAAAGCAATTGCATTTTGTATGAATTTTGAATTTTTTTTCATTTCTTAATACGAGTGAGTATTTTTTTAAAGAAGTGCCGTTTGAGTTTTGAGTATACGATTTTACGAGATGAAATATTGGAGAGTGATATTTTTCTATTCAAAGGGCTGTAAAATCTAGGCATCAAAAATTAAAAATTACAAAGAAACATGCACAATTTCATGAAAAACCATTACAGCGTCGCTTTCATTTTTTCGTCTGTATTTCTGTGGGTGTGTAGGGAATACTACACTGACGAAAAAGAAAAAAATATGTTGAGGTTTTAATAAAATCTCGTATATGAAGTTCAACTTAACTACATAGATTCTGTTTCTGGTTTTGTAAACGAAAAGTTTTCCTGAGAATCCTGAGAAACAGATGAAACTTTATAATAACATTCAAGTTGAAATGATTCGAACTAAATCGTTAGATTTCGCTCTGTTTTGCTCCAATACCACAGTTGAAATGCTCTTTGAAACATCTTATAATGTAGACAAACAAATTAATCTTACTATCATTAATTAATCATTTTTCTACAGAATTTTAGTAACTAACTTAGTTTACTTATAGATTTTCAATTTGATAACTGATATCCAAGGTTAAGGCTTTCGCGTCACAAACCTGGCTCTCTGCTAGGTATTTAATTAACTATAGGAACTTTTGAATATCAAAAATCGGAGCGAAAGTGAGAAATTTGTCTTACTTACCCAAAACTACTCACTTTTGCATTCATATGCTTTTCCTACAGTATTGAAAGTATGAAGGTTTTTTTAATTGATCTTTGACAACTCTCTTAAAGTTAAATCATTTACAGCATTCCTCTCAATGAAGAGCACCGTCAACCTTTTGAAAAGTTCCTCAAAAAATAAACGACGTTCTCAACTTTGAAAACTCTTCTCAGCAGTCACTGGAGCTTTAAGTAATACTCTATGAGCAATGCTCACATTGCGATATACTGAATTCTAGCTACACATTGACTTTCAACCTCTAAATCAGTTCTCTCAGGATCTGGCTTAGTACCATTGGCGCTGGATAGTGCTACACCTATATTAATACACGATTTTAATACTTTATGTATGTCACATAGAAATCCAAAAAGAGACATGTAATTATGAAGCAACTCAACTCTATCTTCTTATTTCCTTAATACACAGTCCATTAAAACGCATAAAAAATCAATTTTGAAGTGTTATTCTGAAATGATGATTGACTCATCCTCAGATTCGTAACTAACACGACTCTTCGGTAAATTTGGAACAACTGATATTATTATGCAAGTGCTTTGACATTTGTCCTGGCATCTTCGAAACTATTTTCCCTGCATTTATGAAGAATTTCCGTAAACTATTAACTACATAACTGGCAATATCAATTTCTGTTTGGTTTCTGCATTTCCTACTTCCTAGATTTACTTATACAATACAAACACGTCAAAATACAAAACAAGTGATCCAGTTTCTATTCTAACTCCTTTTGATTTCATTAAATCTACTAATATATCTTTCTTCTGTTATCTTGTCACTTTTGATTTCATTAAATCTACTAATATATCTTTCTTCTGTTATCTTGTCGCTTTTGATTTCATTAAATCTTCTAATATATCTTTCTTCTGTTATCTTGTCACTTTTGATTTCATTAAATCTACTAATATATCTTTCTTTTGTTACCTTGTCGCTTTTGATTTCATTAAATCTAGTAATATATTTTTCTTCTGTTATCTTGTCGCTTTTGATTTCATTAAATCTAGTAATATATCTTTCTTCTGTTATCTTGTCACTTTTGATTTCATTAAATCTACTAATATATCTTTCTTCTGTTATCTTGTCGCTTTTGATTTCATTAAATCTACTAATATAGGAATGGAGATAAATGTTGGAAAAATGTTCTTCAATAATATTAAAGAGGCTAGAAGCTCACTACTAGAGGTCATTGTTAAAGAGCTCATGAAACATGGTTTACCGTTAAAAGATGGCCAAGATCAAGGGTATAATAATGGCACAACTATGAGAAGCCAAAATAGGGGTGTGCAGTTTCAGTTGTTGTAATTAAACGATTGATATTTTTCATTTCTCGTGCTTTCATTTTTTTAAATTTTATCCTGTGTGATGTTTCAAATTCTTGCAACTGAACAATTCATTTTTTCTCGGTTTTCGCTAATTTTGCAGCTGTGCCATTTTTAAGTCATTTGTCAATATATCTCTCAAACCGTTTATAACTAACCGTAAAAGTGCATTAAAAGTATAAAAGCGACAAGATAACAAAAGAAAGATATATTAGTAGATTTAATGAAATCAAAAGCGACAAGATAACAGAAGAAAGATAGAATATTCATCTTTCTTAAACTACCAACAGCTGCTTTCGATTATTACTGTCCCGGATGTAGTCCTCCGTTGTTGAATAATACTTCATACATCCAATTTTTAGAACATACTTGAGATCTTTTGTATTAGCTCATTTTGGATGTCAAGGCTCAGATAATGACAATTTCCTTCGTTGTTTATGAACCTATCAACAGTTCAGTGTAAAGCTTTATTTCTCTCTGCCAAAAACATAACTATTCCAATTATCCTATTAAATACGCCAGTTTAATGCTACCGTTCAATTTCGACTAAAGCTTCAGCTATACAACCTACTATAGAATTATTTTGCAATCGAAGTCTTAATTTCTTCCGTTTCATAAAGCATTCCTTATGTAAACTGGTCTTCTCCAAAAATTCTAATTTTTAAATATACTGCTAAGAATATACTTGAGTCATCTAAATTTTCTTGTGGCCAAATATTTTCAAGAAAAACACAGCATTGCGTTTAGTTTTAAAGAGTATACCAACCATGGAGATAGCACTTTCTTCCATTTTTACTTTCCAAAAATAATTATCTTACGAAGATCCAGACAGATTTTCGTTAAATGGAAAAATAACGCTTTAAACTTATATAGTTTCGTGCTTCACTAACGTTATTCTTATTTAATCTACCAATATAACAAACGTTAATTTTTGGTATCAATTACTTATTTTTTAAATACTAAATATGCATTTTGTTTCCCAGGTGTTAGATTTCCAACAACTTTAGATTATTTCATGGTAAATTATTTTATATTAAAGTGTCATTTTTTGTATTCAAACTAACTATTCATCTTATGCTCTGACTTTGTATTAGTATTATGATGAAAAACATTGATATGTACCTCATCTAGGTTAAGGAATTTTTACTAAATTTTAAACTTTCATCACAATTTGATAACATACATATGTATGTTCTTGTGACATAGTCAACTGTAAAAGATACTAATGTCTGTTGTATATCCAATTAACTACTTCGCAGGATGTGAATGAATCTTCACCAAAACTGGTATAGAGGTTTACTAGACCGATGCGGGGGAACATCTACATTTTTAGTTTTGCATTTTGCGTTTTGTGGTTTTTACGGGCGTTTTTGCGTTCATTACCACTACTTCGTCCCCTGTAGATGGATCTTCACCAAATTTGGCATGGAGGTTTGTTGGATCCGTGCGGAGATACCTGCAAACTTGCGTTTTCGCATTTTGTGTTTTGCGTTTTTTACAATTTTCATGTTCTAAGATAACCTTTCATTAATCATTAATTTACATAACTTCCCTCCAGGGGATGGGTACTCCAGCGAATATCATATATAATTTTAAAACATGTACGTTTATACATTCTTTAAACAAAAATTGTGAATCAATGTAATTATCGTTCCATTCCTGCCGTGTATTTTTCTTCGTTCTTATAAAATGTAGTTAATATTTAACTTCTAGTATTCATTTCAAATACCCCACGCTGGATCAGTGGTAAGTGTGCGGATTCATAACGTTAAAAAGCGGGTTTCAATACTCGATGAGGGCATAATATAGATAGCCCCTTGTGTAACATAACAACCAAACAAACAAAACATTTAAATTATGAAGAAGTAATTAACAACTGTCTCCACTTGCAGAATTTAAATACATTTTCTACAAAAACATTTTTGAATTAACTTTATAACTTCATAATTATAAAATTACAGATAGCAATGTAATCATAGTAAGTATACAACGTTTGAACAGCGAAAGTAAGGATAATATACTCAGTGTAACTTTTCCTATGACTGGATAATTAATTACACTGAATAAGTTCCATGTAGTAAAGTAAACATCAAGGTAGTGGAGGATTTCCTTGACGTTGGTCTTTTAACTTCATGATTATCACTTAGCGAAATTCCTTTAGCCCTTCCTATCTCATTTGATCATAAATAAATAATTATTTAAGCTACGATATGAAATATTTATTGTATATTTACGTGTGTTGTAATACAAAAAGGGAATGATATTCATAATTAGAATTATGACTGTTAGATCTCTCTGATTCTTCCATCGTCAAGTGTTATTATGCACATGTTGTTATATTTACTTTGTAACTAATATCTGGAAGAAAGCTACTTAACTGCCAATGTTATCATTGCGAGAAGCCATTGCCTTTAAAGTTGCTTTATTTACCCATTTTGAATAACAAATCTCTCGACATGATCAACTGTAACATTATAGTTTGAGCATTATAAACTATCGCCAGCCTACTTAAACAAAGGAAAGTGAGAGACTTATTGGTCATGTTGTTGTTGTTGTGTTTATTGTTTACGTTGCATACTTTCAAGTTTCTACGGAAAAATGTTCTCGAGAAAACTTAATTTTTATATTTCAGAAGATGTGCATAAGACCTAAAACTTCATCCTGATAGACATATGGCTGCATAGCAATCATATGTAACAGCTAAACTTTATTATTATACGAGGATTTACATGAACTATTGGCAGACTTGCTATTACCTTTAGATGTCGTTTAACATGGCTAGAGTTAAAATCAATGTTAAAAACTCTTTTAACATATTATGCAATATTGAAAGTATGCTCAATTTTTAACTGAAAGCGTTGATATATACACTGAGTGGTCACAAGTAAATAGACACCTATTTTTTCGTCATTTAACTGATTTATGCTAACTACTTTGTGTTCACAGAGC
>NW_013665629.1:1361655-1373348 GCF_000517525.1 Limulus polyphemus
CAATTTTCGGACATTGGAAGGATGTGGGTCTGGAGAATGCCTCACCAAGAGTTTTGGCTCAACAGATTGCAGCCAACTGTGAAGCATGGTGGTTTCAGCGTGATGGTTTGGGGAGCTGTTTGGATTTGTGGGAGATCGAGCTTAGTGGATTGCGTTGGCAACATAAGTTTTGCGAAATATGTCGAAATATTGGAGGAAGGACTCTTGTCACTTTATTCCTCGGGTTTCGTGGACAAGAACACAACGTTGTTCCAGGAGGATGGAGCACCGTGCCACACTGCTAGAAACACTCAAAAGTGGCAGGAAGAAAATGGTATCCAGAAGTTGCCCTGGCCGAGCCAATCTCCTGACATGAACCCCATCGAAAACCTTTGAGCCATACTCGACCGGCAAGTCAAGAAACAACCAAAAAAACTAACTTCGAAGAGCGATCTACTCCATGTTTTGAAGCAAGAATGGGCGAAAATCCCACAATCTAAAATTGGCAAGATGATTCTCACGATGCCCCAAAGGATCAACGAACTCCACGAAGTGAAAAGAAGATCTACTAGATATTAATTAAATTATATTAAACTATAATTATATCAATTCATGTAAATATGACTGAAAAATTTCATTTTTTCTGAAAAGGTGGTGTCTATTTACTTGTGACCACGCTGTGTACAGGTGGAGTGACACCTAGCGGTATACTTTACATATCCCATATTGTTATTTCTCTTGATACACCACCTTTCTCGGAACACTAGTTAGTGGAATTACCTTGGAAACTATGGGTTTATTTACAATATATTAAAAAAGAGGAACAATATATACTGGTAACATGTAAATAGATATATTCGTTTAACACGTACACAACAATCGTGTAAGTACTTCGTGAGACTTATTATTGTGTTCATACATTATTTGCCTCTCAATCACCCAAGTACAGCAAAAGTTTTATTTCTAAGGATTTGATGAGCCAAGTATACATTTCAAACACTTGGGATTGATTCATCAGTAACATATATTTTTAACTTAGTAGATTTCTATATAATTCATTGAATTTGTCTCACTAGGGAAATCTTAGTCGCTTTACAGGATAGAATAACATACTTTTTGAAGCCCAAAGTTGTATTTTTCTTCAATATCATTGGAGCAATAACGTTAACCGAAGTTTGTGTTTTTTTTCGATCAACAGCTTCTTACCAAAGAATTTCTTTCTATAATTTTCTCAACAAATATCTAAAGGTTTTCTTAAGAATAGAAGCTTCGCCCGAGGGAGGTACAGCAGTACAGTAGGAAGAGAACGAAGAAGTAATTTAGGAGTCAATAACGTACAAATAAGGATGGGAAAAAGGTATATCATAAGATCATTAAAACTAATAGTACAAGAAAATCAGAGCTGCAAATTTATGAAATTAGCAGTGTTCTTATGAAAGATAAATGTGTAAATACTGGATTATAAACTTCAAATTTGTTTCGTGTTTTGAAGAATATTAATCTTAGAGCCAAACTGCTTTAATTTGATGCTTTTTCTTCGGTTGAAGAAATAAGTAAAATAAATATACAATATAAATATCAAAGATATTTATAGAAGTAAATCAGTTATTGTATGCTTATAAAGCTATAGAATATATATAATCATATACAGACATATACACTGTAACACTTTCTACCTGTCTCTCAATATTTCTAGACGACGTTCCAAGGTAGAATCTATAAACTGTTAAATATCAGTGACAATATTTCAAAAATTAAACTATTAGTTTGTTCATGAACAAGGTGTTTTACCCAGTTTATTTGTAAATATTAGAATAATTTCTAAGATATTTTATATTTTTCTCTAACAGCTTATTGTATACAGAAGAATAAGTGTCAGAACTTATCAATTAATTTACCATCTAACTTCAGAATTATGGAAAAAGCCATATTTACTGCAAATTAACCTTAGCGTCAAAGTATGATTATCACCTAAAATGTATAATAACAGTGCAAAGAAGGGTAAGATAACTCTGTTATTACAGAGTATTTTCTAAATTAGATTCTAATCTCATCGTATTATTTTCTATAATACCTTTTAAATACATTGGTAGCCTCATATTTTTAATTAATTGTTTACGTAATAATAAAAGTTGAGAAAGTATCAAAGTATAATTATTTACACGTGTAGCAGGTTTGGCGAAATATATGTTATGATGGACATACCCATCTAATGATCATTAGGAATGGTACAATGAAGGTTGTGTGGTATAGAAATGACTGTTACTGATCCCATTAAACCCTGCATTGATCTTGACAGAAGATAGTACTCGTTCCTATCTTGCACGTACCGTCAATGCTTACAACTAGAACTTATTGAAGAATTGATTGAGAAACATTATTCTGCCCATCACAAATCCAAAGAACACTTTTGGGACCAGCGTCAAGGATGGATTTCACATCTATCACACTCGCCACCTATCGGTTATGCAGCGACGACGCAGAGCTGGATTGGCCGTTCGTGGTTGACAACTTTAATTATTCTAATCCATGAACCAATGTGTTGCTGAACTTACTGTCAAACAAGGAAGTGTGACGTGTCACTGTGTAACATTACAGTGTTTGGAGGTCAGTGTGTCGTTATTTTATCCTTTAGAAGATAATAAAATTCACTTCAATAGATTAGTTGGTTTCTTGTCTATTTTCTTCCATATATTTTATTCTTTCATAATGTTTGTTTCTTTTTGGAATTTTCCGCAAAGCTAATCGAGTGCTATTTACGCTAGCGCCTCCAATTTAAAAGTTCCACACTAGAGGGAAGGCAGCTATTCAACAATACGCACCGCCACTCTTGGACTACTCTTTTAGAAATTGGAAAAGTGGATTGACCGTCACATTGTAACGCCTTCACGGTTGAAAGGACGAAGATTCGGTGGCGAAATTTGAACTCGCGATTATGAATTAAACACCTTAACAACCAGACCATGCCCGACCCTTCCATAATGTAAAGTTTGACAATGTAGTAATTTTAGCAAAAATAATGTATTTTTCCATTTGTGTGTAATTTTCTAGATGTGATTAAAATAATCTTGTAGTATATTTTTTTTTGTTATTTTAATTGACCGAAAACAACAAAATATGCTATTTCAGTTCTGTCAACCACGGTAAATCGAATCCTGGGTTTTAGCTTTGTAAGTCCTTAAATTTACAGCTGACCCACTTGGAGACAATGCTATAGTCAAAATGTTGTGTATACGTAATATTCATAGGCTTGCATGATATACCACAAATGTTGGACACATCAGCTTTGTTACATTTATCAGCAAGTTATAGAAAATACAATTTTTGAACAATGTATTTCGTTAAGCATTTTGTAAAATGATGTTGGCAAACGTATGCATAATTTTTATGCTGTCGTGCATTTTGGAAAACAGCGTTGGGAAACGTTTTGAAATCATACTTGGGGAACTTATGAACACATTCTTGATCTTTTAGAACAGCTTAAAAATAATGTTGTGGAGTATGTATCAATTCTAAGGGCACTGAATTGTGAGATGTGATGTATATCTTAATACGTTTAAGTTTCATGAATAATGATTAAGATAATTATTACGTATAGGTGTTATAAACCACATGAACTGATATATCACAAGTGATTGTTCTAAATAGTGTTTCGTCTGAGACATGCCCAGCAGAACTGATGAGCTCTGGTATGGAACGAAAGGCTTCGTTGGTAATGGCGTGCAGCAAAATGTGTGGATGAAATGCTATTATATTCTTCTTACTGGAAAGTCGTAGAGAGCTAGCAAAGATACATTTTTAGTATTATTATTGTGATGTAATATCACACAGACTAGCGATCTAAAGTAAAGATTTTGTTCTCTGGGTTTACTCTAAAATACTATAAACATGTTAAAATGCACTATTTTCTGGGTAAACCTTTATACATACAGATATATATATTGATATTAAATATTTTTTATATATATAAGTACACGTATAATAGGCACAATCTTGAGTAAAACTCAGATCAGTATTAGCTATTTTTGTTGTAAAGTCTTTAACTATTATAGGATGCTTTTTAGGTTTTTCTTGTATTTAGTAGTGTAATAGACTTTATAAGATTTCAGCAATAATGTTAAATTACTTTGTTGTTTTCTTTATGAATTGTTGAATAATCTTGTGAATCAAAATGCAATTGCATTTTTGGGGGGAATTTTGTCAATGTTAAATAATCATAATTAACTTTATTTTAATATCTGTCTATTAGTAATTCGATTTTTTCTTCGCAAAGTAAACACGTAAGATCATTATATCAGATCAAAGTGAATAAAGAGTAATAATGTAACTAATTATATGCACAGTAAGTTAATTTGCACAATTTCTCCACTGCGAAAATGATACATTGAAGTCCATTGACCAAAAGTAAATATGTTGTCCAGTGTACCTCTACAGTTTCTTTGATCATCACATAGTTTAAAATCATGTACTATTGTAGCTATTCACAAGTTAATAGTGTTGTTTATTTAGAACTTTACTTATTTATGTATCTTTTGGAGGGAGGGGGGGGGGGGGTCTGGCGTGACCTAGAGTGTTCGATTGCGAATCGAAGGGTTTGGGACCCAAGGTATGATGCTAGTAATCACGTTCTGCTTTTACAGCTCTGGGCGCGTTATAAAATTGAGAATCAATCCCTTTATATTGTGCAGACGGCAGAACAAAGTCCTTTCATGTGCCGCTTTCTGGTTGTCTTTTTTCACGAGCGAATAAAGTGCCAATCGTGTAGGCAGTTCCATTCTTTCTATTTGTGAAATTAATGAGATTTATTTCGTAACAAATCTCTTGGCTTATATTCTGTTTGTTTTAGTTAAACCGCTTATAAATAGGAATCCTACTGAATACGTACAAAAAACGAAACATTTTAAAACTAAATCTGAATTAATTAACTGAAAGAAAAAAAATCACCATTTTAAGTAAGCTTTTTCTGTGTGAGTGAACTTATGAAGACAATTCAGATTTATTTATTCATGTTTCTTTTTTTCTCTTGAGGGGGGAATTTTTGAAAAAGTTTGCCTTTTATTTTCCTTTGTGTTTCTTTACATTAACATTGTTTGTTTGTAATTAAGCACAAAGCTACACAATGGGCTATCTGTGCTCTGCCCACCACGGGTATCGAAACCCGGATTATAGCATTGTAAGTCCGCAGACATATCGCTGTGTCACTGGGGGCTACATTAACACGAATTTATCATTTTATTTAAAATAATATTTACTCCTCTCACAATTAAATGTGTTTGAAAAAAGGTGCATGGCAACAAAGAACGAATAATGAAACTAAAAACTTATATTTTAATAATTTGTCACTAAATATTATGTTTCAGAATATCATTTTGTAACGAAATCACCATTTTATGTACAAAGTCCTCATTCCAACAGCACATTTAATGTTCAAAGTCTTTTATTTTTCTAAGAAAAGGTTTTGGTAATATTATGATTACACTTATATTCTTTAACAATATACCCCAAATATCAAAAACTCCAAAACTCAAATATGTGTATTTGAAACAAAAACTAACATTGAATGTGATTTTTCTTTAAATTAATTATTTATAACACGAAAAGTGTTAAATAATCAAATAAGTCGTCATACTGTATCTAAAACTATTACAGTTGACAAATATTCTGAGTTATATCTAGCTATACATATTTATATTTATATTAAAGTGTGTGTTGTAGGATAAAAATTCGTTAACTTTACTTCTAAAACACATATATTTTATGAGCGTTAAATCTCTTTTTTTGCCCTTGATTTTATTAGTAATTTTGCTGTTAGATGTTTTTTATCGTGCTAAAATGTTCGTTTTATGGTATTACAGTATTATATATATATATATATAGCATTGCATTGCGTACGTGTGTGTTATAATGCTCTATGCTGTTATTTTTCACATAAAAATACTGTGTATTTTCCTAATATTGCTTAGTTCTTAACAGTTGATTTACTATAATTTACTAGCATCTATATATATATATATATATACAATAAAATACCTTATGACAACCCTAGTCTTTATAAATTTATACACATAAACTTGTGACAATAGAATTATTAACAAACATAAAACGTAAAACAATTTTTATTTATTATATGCTTTGCTGTTAGATAACACGATTTTTTTAAATATTTTCTTTTAAGTATTTGTAAAAACATTTCAAAAAGTTTGAAAACCTAGATAGAGGGAAAATTGTGTACATTATTAATTATTACATATCTATAATGTTTAATAGACTATTTAAAGAATACAAAAAAATAATACATGATTCATTTCAGAAATATAGACTAATAATTTTTCGTTCGAAACTAATCCTTGTATGTAATTTTATAGGAATCTAAGAATCTTAAACTAATATGTTTATCATATATATATATATATATGAAAAAGTGAATTATGTAAATAGTTTATAAACCCCTATTTTAAGTAGTATTAAAAGTGGATTTAAGCTTTTAAGTAATGACTATTTGATTTTTTTATAAATAATTAGATTTGGTGAGCGTTAATAATGACGAGGCATTTTGCTACTTAACATGATACCATGGCTTTCTCAGAAATCATTATTTAAAATCAGTTCAGTGAGACGTTTTGAACTTTATTTATGGAAATCCTGTAGTTAACTGGTAGAACGCTTTGTTAACTGGAAGACTTTTACTTAACCAGTAGAACTTTTACTTAACTGGTAGACCTATACTTAACTGGTAAAACTTTTACTTAACTGGTATACCTTTACTTAACTGGTAAAACTTTTACTTAACTGGTTGACCTTTACTTAACAGGTAGAACGTTTACTTAATTGGTATACTTTTATTTAATCCGTAGAACTTCGGTGAATTTGAGGCTGAGTATTCACGCTTGTGCTCATACTCTATATTCTTGGTGTCTTGATCATCTGAGCAGCTGGGTGGTGAAATATATATATATGCAATAGATAATGCATATAATTCTTAATAAAATTAAAGATTTGTGAACCTTAGCAATTTAATCTTAAGAACTTCAAACTTTTGTTTTATTTAATTCTTTGAAATTTAAATATAGGTTGATGCATGATCTGGCTTGTATATTTACGGCTAGGTTAGAGCAGAAACTCGGTTGTACATTTATGCCTAGATTGGGTGTATCTTTATAAATAGGTTAGTGCAGTAACTCAGTTGTATCTTTATGACTGGATTAGTACAAAATCTCGTTTGTATCTTTATAACTTAGTGAATGTAGGAACTCAGTTGTATCTTTATGACTAGATTAGAGCAATATATCGTTTGTATCTTTATAACTTAGTGAATGTAGGAACTCAGTTGTATCTTTATGACTGGATTAGTGCAATATATCGTTTGTATCTTTATAACTTGGTGAATCCTGGAACTCAATTGTACATTTATGCCTAGGTTGGCTGTATCTTTATAAATAGGTTAATGCAATAACTCGGTTATATTTTTATAACTAGATTAGTGCAGGAACTCGGTTTTATCCTTAAGACGAGGTTAATACAGAAACTCCCAAGTATCTTTATGTTTAGTTGAAGCTAGGAACTCGCTAGTGTCTTTGTAACTGCTAAATATGTTTGTTAATGAGGATACGGCTTGGTCCTTTGATAGATCTCTGGACTTTGGAGCCGACGAGTTGGGCTCGGATTCGTTTAATACCACAAAATATTCTTCTGATCAGTAGCCCAAAGTTAGAGACGGTGTCCTTACTAATTTTGCCCGAAGTATAAATACCGTTTCTTAATGTCTTTTATTTTACATTCGTGTTTTATTACATTTTTATTTGATGAAACAAATACATCTTTAATAGCAAGAAAGTTGCTTATAAAAAGTAGTTAATTAACAATATTCTCTTGAGCTAAAATATTGACTCATTCTATGTTATACATCTGTTTAATTAACAAAACAAGCATCATTTAACTGGAAAATATTCTGGCAAAGGGGAACAAGAAATTATAGGTACACTGAAGAGATGCTTTAATTAACATATAGCTTATTAAAGAAATTCCCCTTGCTAAATAATTATTCAGAAAAAACTTGTTTGTATCAACCGAAAATTCAAACTCTACAGCTAACTACAACTTAATAGATTATAAAGTAATGTTTCAATCATATTCTTTCCTTATTTAGTAAATTTTCTACTAAGCCATCTCTCTCACATTGAAAAGACACATTTTTAAAGATGTCATAAAATAATCCTCGTAGAGCTCGGAGATTTGAGATCTTATAACGCTAAAAGCCTGTGATCGATTCCAATGGTGTAATAAGATAATATATTTTAAATAATTGAAAATCAATTTGTGGTGACCCTTAAAATCGTTTAGAGGACACTGTTCGTTAAACAATATGAATGTTCACTTAGCTTATGTTTGTTTTAGCACAAAGTCGTAGAATGTAACCACACTATGTCTCTTACCGTTTAGCCCCTGTAGAACACTCAGAAACCATTTTGTACTATTTTTAAATGAATTGAAGGTGTATGGTTAGAAAAGCTTGAACTAAACTTTCGTTATCACTACCAACTGTCTTGATGAATAATGCTATGCCTAACTCTAGAACTACGAATCTAGTCAATGACCCATCACCAACAATGCAACTGTTGTATTCATTTTTTTGCCAGCAATAAAAAGTTAATTGATAAACACGTTGTTTAAAAACAAATATTACGACGTCAACTTTGATTATTTTTGATGATCAGCTTATTTTTGTAAATTGAATCAAATAATATTTTTAAACAGACTTCGTTTCACAATTCATTTTCGGAGAAACAAAAAAAATCTATTTCTTAAAAAGAATATTCTAATAAGTGCAAATATTATGATATATATGCAAGAAGTAACATTTTTATATAGGCAAAACATAAAATGTGATTTCTACCTCAGTTAACACACATTAACTGCCCTTACATTTCAGATACTGTGATTATTTTTTCAGTAAATGTAAGTTGTCTGCTTTAGTAAACACCTTCAGTTTTACATACATTTTACTTTAGTAAAGGTGAAAAATCTATTCTAATTGTTATCTATTCATTATCATTTTCAATGTTATTATATATTATTCAGTAAAAGATAAGTAACTTTCATATTACTGATTATTAGCATAAAAGTTATAGTCAGAAAAGCGTTTCAGCTAAAAAATTAGCGAGAAAACTAATAAATAACAATGGAACTTTATCTACAGAATATTGTGCAATGCATACAATTTAAACATAGATGTCTTTGTTTCTCTAAAGACCCTAAGCATCTTTTGCTATTTTATAGCATTGTGAAAAAGTTTTCAAGGTAATGTACAAAATAATTAAGTAGTTTGTAAATTTCTTAAATTGTAAAAAGAATTATATCTTCATCAATAAAAAAAGGATTATATCCTCATCAATAAAAAACGAAGAAAATAATTCATTAAGTGGCTTACAATTTTTATTGTTAGACTCAATTACCTTCAGATAAATCTATATTATTTATTCGTTATATTGTTTAAAATCAATAAAGCATTTCTGTGACTATTCGTCATGCTGTCTTCTTGAATTTTACTATATTAACCTTCACGTGTAGTTTTACAATATTTCGTAAGTGTTTGTATCGAGTTTTGTAAACTTATAGCTTTTGTATTTGTATATACGACTTGCGCAGGAGATACTTCACTGTTATCAAACCAACTGGACAAATAAATGATTATATTTTCAACTTCAAATCAGTTGTACTGCAAATTCTTAAGTGACTACGGCAATATAGCCTCAAACGCAATGCAATCAATGATAACCTTTACCTTCTATTATCATTGTGTGCATTTGTAATATTAGAACCCTTCAAAATTTATTAGAAAATTGTAAAACTATTTTGAAATTTTGTAACAATTCACAAATGATGAATTACTTTTAGATGTTTACTTTTACTTCAAAAGAAAATATAACCTTTGAATTTAAGTAAAACAATGTTCATATTGAACTAGGTTTAGGCTATGATGTTCTATCTTTTCTAAACGCAAAGCTACACATTGGGCTATCTGAGCTATACTCACCACAGTGATCAAACGTCGATTTTTAACGTTATAAGCTCTTATCTCACCGCTGAGCAACTGGGGGAAGAAGCTGTGAGCAAAAAATTGAATTTCAAAAAGCGTGCCAAAGAAATTAAAAAATAATTCGTTGTAGTCTTACCATGATTTTTGCAATCTTTAAATGTATAATATAATTTCTAATGTTCTGTAAGAAAACCGAAATAACTGAACTCAGTTGAGTCTGTGAAAAAAATATACCTGTCCAAAAATCTTAGTTTTGACTATATGAAATGGTATTCATATGTCAGATAATTATTATCTCTTTTAACAAACATTTAGAATATTTAGCCGATTACGCTTTTCCCATGCTGTATGATACTTAAAAACATTAAGTCAAACCTGCGTAAACAAGAGTGTTTAAATTGTTTTTTTTTAATTCTTTATAGATAAATATACAAACTTTGCCTTTTATGATAATCAATAAAGGCTGCGATGAATTTAAATGTGCCTTCATGAATACTTGAAAAATCATCGGGCTGGAACGTGTACCGAGACCTCGCTTTGACAGGAATTACGTGCAGGTTTACTCCCATAATAAGATCAGGCTTTTCTTACATTCCAATATAGTGTCGCTAAGTGTTTACATGTATGAGTGCAAAATAACATTGCAGCAAATATTTATAGAATTAATGTGGAGAACTAGTGTGGAAAATGTTCCTAATTGGAAAGGAAAACATATGGTTCGTCTTCCAAGCACGCGTTGCGCATAGGTAAGAAACAAATTCAATTATTGCACCCAAGTGTACATAAGAACAACTTTAAGTGGTAATAGCATATTATTATAAAACATTAACTATGACCTGCTTACTCGTTAAAAGATATCGTCCTAAGAAATGCTGTCTAATTGTCTAGTAGTGCCTAATAATTTTCAGAAACACGTCGACTATACTTTTTTTTTTCGCTGTTTTAAATAATTATTATTTTTTAGCTGGATGCACAGAGAAACACACTTGGTCCTGTAATATAAATCGTCTTTACATGGTTAATTAGTGTTTTTCTACAGTAAAAGTTTGTCTTCCATCAATAACTCTTTACACTGAAACGTTCATCGTTGTTAAAGACGTCATTAAAGTACATTTTAAAACAAACAGGCTTTAAATAAGTTAGATTTAAATAAGAATAGATCTACTTTTATCCCTTGATACGGCTAGAGATCTCTATTTGGCACTTTTTCATAATTTATTTGTATCAGTACAAATAAAAATACCACTCAGAAATAAGCGTGGTATTTTTAGTGATGCACTTTCTTAGAAATATATTTTGTATTAATTTTTCATATGTTCTTAAAACAAGCTGTTTAAATGTTTTTAGTATTATTATACTTTGAAATAAGGTTACTTGAAATGAAAGTTAATAATGAAGTTTCTTCTATAATTAGTAACACGATGGCGTGCTCTTCCATTGCATCGTATAGCAATTTCTAAAAGTTGTGTGTCTCAGAATGACGCTGGTTGACCCTGTGATACAGCTCTGGATTTCACAGTTGGCCCGGTATGGCCAGGTGGTTAGCACAAATTTTCATCTCAAACTCATCGGGCATTCATTGAGAAATTTTCGCTTTAGTACTCATAACTAGGCCTTTGCGTTTCATGAACCGATAACACCAAGATGTATGACCAGTAAAATCTTCTAAACTATTACC
>NW_013665629.1:1374243-1377252 GCF_000517525.1 Limulus polyphemus
TAGGACGCAAGCAGATTTTGACATCAAATTTTGGGGTAAAAAAGTGCGTCTTATACACCGAAAAATACGGTAGTTATCTTGACTGACCGAATAAAGGAATTTGAGCGTCATTTTTATATCATACCCACGGTTCCAAAGAGCATAGCATTTTTTTTTGTTCTTTGTTTTTTTTTTCGCTAACAGGACTCGAATCAAGTTCTGGACGACATCGTGTTGTTGTAACATTTGTCAATGATCGTAAATGCATAGACGGATTTCAAGAATTGGCTTGCTCGACGTTCACGCGAGCTTTCAACTACCTGTAATGCTCTAGTTTGTTCTTGCTCAATATACATCAGTTGGATGAACTGTTCATTTATCTATTATACATATAATAATTAATAATACCTTATAGTAAAATGTAAGCTTTTTATAAAAGTTTATAACTGAGTTTTAATTTGAAAGCTTTCTCTTGAAAAACTATTACCAATACATACGGATTACCTGGTATGGCCTGGCGGTTGAGGCACTCGACTCACAATCTGGGGGTCGTGAGTTCGAAACACTGAAACACCGAACATGCTCGCCCTGTCAGCCGTGAGGGAGTTATAATGAGACGGTCAATCCCACTATTCGTTGGTCAAAGAATAGACAGAGAGATGGCGTTGGGTGGTGATGAAACTGCCTTCCCTCTAGTCTTTCACTGTTAAATTAGGAATGGCTATTGCACATAACCCTTGCGTAGCTTTGCGTGAAATTCAAAACAGAACAAACCAAACTCACGAATCACACTAAAAGAAAACTGAACTATATAATTACCATATTGGGAAAGCACACCTTTCTGATTACATGAAGACAACATTTTGTTGAAAAGTTTAAATTTAAAAGCACTTTCTCTTTTATGTTTTACTTAAATCAGAAATAGAAAAAAATATATCATAACGGCGATGTTTCTAGAAAATCTGTTTTTGTTATTAAGCCTGAAAAATAATTCAGACTTTTTATTAATTTTCGTTATTCGTGAATTGAAGAAACATGCTATATGTTATGATTTTCTTGTTCTTTTAAATGCGTTTACATATCACTATCATTTCAGAATACAAAAACATGCAAAACATATTTACAATAGAAAATTAATTGATAGTGTGTGAAGCTATCACAGTTGGAAAACTTCTATCGATCACAAGTTTGTAAATATATCGTGTAACGAATTTGTTATTTTATATTTATTTTAATATCAACGTTTGTTTAGATTAAATTTATCTTTAGAAACATACATAGCTTATACTGTTAAATATGTATTGCGAAACTCCATCCTATTCTCCAAAGTTGTAGAAGATTCTAGAGAGTAAAAAATCAACAATATATGTATACGTAAACGGTTGTGTTAGCGCCAGTATTGTTACGTAAAACTGAAATTTCTAGAGAACGTCCACACGCCTGTAAATATAACCAATGCGACGCGCCAAAAGGAGAATATCTATTATTAATTCGCTATGGTCAGTATGCTATAAACTTTGAAAGCTGTAACTATGATTGTTATAACGCTTACCAATCTGAAAACTTCGGATATTTGACCAGGAGCATTTACAAAATTCGAACACTACAAATCATTTAACTTCAGTTGACTCTCATCGGACATTAGTATTTTTACGAAAACATTACCCGGTGTGTGTGTGTGTAGCTGATAAATAACGAATGACAAAGCTAGCAATCTTCACTTAAAGTGAATTATACCTACGTCAACTCGTAATCAACTCGCTCATCATGAACCCTCGATAAGATATCGAAGAAGTTTCAGACTAACAGGAAGTAAGTTTGTGAAACTTTTGTTTGTTTGTTTTAAATTTCGCGCAAAGCTACACGAGGACTATCTGTGCTAGATGTCCCTAATTTACCAGTGTAAGACTAGAGGGAAGACAGCTAGTCATCACCACCCACCGCCAACTCTTGGGCTACTCTTTTACTAACGAATAGTTGAATTGACCCTCACCTTATAACGCCCCCACGGCTGAAAGGGCGAGCATGTTTGGTGGGACGAGGATTCGAACCTGCGACCCACAGATAGCGAATCGAGCTCCATAACCACCTGGCCATGTCGGGCCCTGAAACTTTTGTTTATAAATTATTGTTTGTAATAACTATTTGTAATAACTGTTATTGTATATTGTATTGTTGTGTGTATATTAAAACTGTGTGTACCAATCTTGTTGAAAAATATCATAAACTTACTATATATCGGCATATATTTAAATACTAAATCCAAAGTATAATTTAATTACTAGATTTAAGTTATGAGTTAACTCAATTTCAGACCATTTGAAATTCTAATACGTAATAATCATTAAAAATATTACAGCCAGGAATACTGAGTCAAAACAATGAGAATTTAGCAGTAGAAGCAACTCTGCCTGCCTTTCGAACCAAAGCACTTGAATAGAATAACAAAGCTTAGAAAATGTATTAAAATACTAATAAAATAAGAGTTATTTAGGGGAAGATTACAAAAGTGAGTATTACATTTTCTCGTACAGATTACACAGACAAAAAAGTGGTTATATTGCTTACTAAAAGGGAGCTTCATACGTTCTGGTTTCACATGATAGAGAAATGAAACTCCTTGAAAAGTGGCTGAGTGCAACTTTCAGATAAGACAAGACAAAAGATGCTTTACATTATTATTACAGGCTTGATGATTAGGTTGTTTATTTTGATGAGGTTAATTTTAGGTTTGAATTAGTCTACAAAGGATAATATTGTTCTTTACGACAGACTTAGATTTTAGGGAAAAAATCAGGAAAATATTTTTTCTCTCTTGCATATGGAGAAATTTGGAACAGTTAGTTATTGTTTTCTCACAGATCGTTTTATGATATTTATTAGGATGTAATCATATTTCTCTATTTACGATTAAATGGTAATATGGAATAAAACATAGCCTCAAATAAACATATTCATCGAATACAATATACACAGCGTGATCACAAGTAAGTAGACACCACCTTTTCAGAAAAAAAAATGAAATTTTTT
>NW_013665629.1:1377273-1378059 GCF_000517525.1 Limulus polyphemus
AATAAAACATAGCCTCAAATAAACGTATACATAGAATACAATATACACAGCGTGATCACAAGTAAATATACACCAC
This sequence comes from Limulus polyphemus, assembly GCF_000517525.1. Classification (NCBI taxonomy): domain Eukaryota; kingdom Metazoa; phylum Arthropoda; class Merostomata; order Xiphosura; family Limulidae; genus Limulus; species Limulus polyphemus. The sequence continues at coordinate 1,377,350 of NW_013665629.1, forward strand.
CTTTCAGAAAAAAAAATGAAATTTTTCAGTCATATTCACATGAATTGATATATTTATAAATTAATTAATATCTAGTAGATCTTTCTTTCGCTTCGTGAAGTTCGTTTATCCTTAGGGCATCGTGAGAATCATCTCGTCAATTTTAGATTGTGGGATTTTCGCCCACTCTCGTTTCAAAACTTGGAGTAGATTGCTCTTCGAAGTTGGTTTTTTGGTTGTTTCTTGACTTGCCTGTCGTGTATGGCCCAGAGGTTTTCGATGGGGTTCATGTCAGGAGATTGGCTCGGCCAGGGCACCTTCTGGATACAATTTTCTTCCTGCCACTTTTGTGTGTTTTTGGCAGTGTGACACGGTGCTCCATCTTCCTGGAACAACGTTGTGATCTTGTCCACGAAACCCGAGGAATAAGGTGGCAGGAGTCCTTCATTCAATATTTCGACGTATTTCGCAAAATTTATTTGCCAACGCAATCCACTAGGCTCGATCTCCCACCAACCCAAACAGCTCCCCAAACCATCACGCTGAAACCACCATGCTTCTCAGTTGGCTGCAATCTGTTGAGCCAAAACTCTTGATGAGGCATTCTCCAGACCCATATCCTTCCACTGTCCGAAAATTGAGCGAATCTTGATTCGTCTGAGAACAATACTGTCTTCCAAAAGTCCAGAAGCTTGGTCATCATATCACTTGACCACTTCATTCGTCTGACT
>NW_013665629.1:1379011-1382508 GCF_000517525.1 Limulus polyphemus
AACATGTGCTATATATATATATATATACACACACACACTCATATAGCTCAAATATATATATGGAATGCACAATTATTACGATAATTTTAAAATATAAACTACAGTAAACAAATATACAATTATGTTAGTCACAACATACAAAATGTTTTATTTGTTATAAGCAGAACAAACACTTAAAAGCATCTTTGAGCCTAAAGTGATATTTACTAAGAAAACATGTGATGCAAGCTGTACCATTTTTTAACCTGCTTTTTTGTAAGTAAAACAACAACACAGGACTTGATTCGTTTTTAATCAATGTTCTATAAACGTTATACAAGCTGTTTTACAGTACGTTTTCTTCAGCCATCCCCCGTATACACTAACGATTTGTTTAAAAATAATTGAAAAGAAACAAACAAATATCTTGAAAGAATAAACTACAAAGTAAACGTGATTTATAATAGTTTTAATTTCTAACCAATTATTTTTTTTTATTATTTTGGATTGTTTTCAAAAAAGGCGCTTATATAGATTTGTCCTGAATGTCAATAGTTGTTAACCATATTATTAGTCTTATGGAGTATTCTTCAGATAAATGTTTTATAGCACTAGAGTATAGCCTGTCAAAAATGACTGGGCAAGTACTACCACCCCCACCCTATAGTATACCCTAACCTTAGATTTCATAGCTAATTGAAATAAATAAATTTTGCGAAATCAAGCTTGACCAACAAAGAGGCAGAAAAGTGCAGTAGAGGTAGTTAAACATCGGTAAATGTCTTTGTGAGCCAATCAAAATTTAGATCATTCATGAAATGAATTCGTAGTGTATTCATAAAATAATTATTGGTAAAAATCAGTTAGATTAATAGCTTATAATATATAGAAACGCCAGTGCGTTTTGTAACACTGCATTCCAACTGTGGCTTCTATGTCATGTTGCTGAGCAACAAATGTAAATATAACCTAATATTGTTATTAGTCTATCTACTGAAACTATAAACTGAAGTGTGTATACAACAAAACTGGAAAAATATTTGTTGATTTATTAATTTAGAGTCTCCTGTTGATTAAAGAGGTTTGTTTTTATTGAAAACGTTAGTGATACAACCGAAGCCCGGCATGGCCAGGTGGGTAAGACGCTTGACTCGTTATAATGTGACGGTCAATCCCACTATTCGTTGGTAAAAGAGTAACCCAAGAGTTGGTGGTGGGTGGCGATGACTAGCAGTCTTCTTACACTGCTAAATTAGGGGATGGTTGGCGTCAGGAAGGGCATCCGGCCGTGAAAAACCCTGCCAAAACCGAAAATAGCGACCCCGTATAGCTTAATTCAGAAACGATTTAAGTTTAAAATTGAATCGATATTTTTACTTTGATGATAACTTTTATGCACTTAACTCTAGGCTAGGTGATCCCACACTACGTCTTTACTTTAGGCTTATTATACCAACACTTACTAAACTTATAACGTCTCACGGCACCTTTCACTACAATCGTAATGAACAGACAGTAATCGAACTATTCTATGTGGATAAATACATTTTGGCTTTGATGACTCCTCCTATTTCGAGAAATCAAGCGTGACGTGACACAGCCCCCAGTGACACAGCGTATGTCTGTCTGCGGAGTTACAACGCTAGAAACCGGCTTTCGATACACGTGGGGGGGCAGAGAACAGGTAACTCTTGGTGTAGTTTTGTGCTTACTAACAAACAACAACAACGACGTGACACACATTGGCTTTTATATAAGTTAGATGAAAATCCAAATGCAATTTAACATGTAAATTATACAGTAATCGCATATAACACTACTCCTTTTTGTTGTTGTTGTTGTTTTTGCTTAGTTCACAAATGTATTACAAAAGTAGATAATTTTCGCACACTTCCTAGCACTCATAAACTATGTGAATAAATAAATCCTAAATAAACAGTTCAAGTTGCACTTACAATACACGTTATAATTTTAAAAAAAATTAATATGAAACCTGTTATTTAACGGATATATTTTACTTTCATAATTATAAATATTTAATTTTTAATTAGCGCAACATTTGATTATCGTTAATGTTCTCTAGATGTTTACATGAAAAAAATATCTAAGAACATTATTTTGATGCAAACTGACGCCAGTGATGGGTATTTTGCTCTGGTTTCACTTTTATGTATAAGAATCTATTGAAGGAATTAATCAATGTTTAACTATGTAGATAAACTTTACAGAAATGGTTCTTACACATTGCGTGGGTTAGGAAGAGAAAATGAAGTTCAATCCAACGAAACTTTTGCTGATAAGCAAATTCAATAACAGAAATTGGAACTCTATTTAAGCTTTAACATAAAAATTCTGTAAGTACCTGAGAGGAAGGTATTAAGTCTAATAACTAGCCATTTCAAAAGAACAGAAGGAACAGCGGGAAGTTTCAATCGTTTAAACTAAAATATAACAGATTGGTTTTCAAGAAAAGACTACTGTGTAGGAATTTGTACTTAGAAAATTTCCAGCTTATATTTGTTGGAAAAAGATACATCAAACGCACAGTACAAGGTAACTTAAGGAATTATATTTGATTTGGTCTTCCGTGCTGGGTGGATTTAATACCTCTCGCCAAAATGGTACAGCTGAACCTCTTATTTTGTATGACAAGCACAACACACTCTAGGCATTTGCTTCATATATAAATTTTAAAAGGATAAGGAAATTTGTTAAACTATGTGTCTAAGAAAGCATCTTGAGTCTCGAATGATAATTTATCATCTTTGTCCGACAGGATCGAAGCCAATTTGTCAAGAATGTCAATTTTTGAACAAATAATTCAGATACCAATTTAGAACTAAACAAAGCATACAATCCTAGCGGGGTGTAAATCATGGGAAAAAAAGTGGAACTTATAAAATACATCATGAGTATTCCATATACCATTACGTTAACTATATAGGAAGAAAATAGTATATTTTCTTCCTATATAGTTAACTTAAGGGCTTGAAGTTGAAATTCAACATCAAAGTATAATGAAAGGATGAAACAAATTACGTTTAATAAATTATAGAAATATAACAAACAGGCTACAATTATCGCTCGATAAGTATTTGACCTTGTAATGAATTTGTTGTTATGCATTTATTTTAGTTGTTTAGATTAAGTTTATATTTAAAAACATACATAGCTTGTAGTGTTAGAAATGTATTGAAAATAATTGCTCATTATTGTTATGTAATCTGAATTTTCTAGAAACCCTTCCCACGCCTACAAATACAACCAACGCGACGCCCCAAAGGGAGAGTATATGTTAGTAGTAAGCTATAATCAGTGTGCTATAAAATTTGAAAGGTACAACTGTGATTTATATAACCCTTATCAATCGGAAAACTTCAGATATTTGACCAGGAACCTTTATAAAGTTCGAACATTACAAATTATTTAACTTCAGTGGATTCTCATCAGATATTAGTATTTTTACGAAAATATTACCCAATTTTAACGGTGGAAAACCTAGCGTGTGGGGCTAAGGA
>NW_013665629.1:1382518-1389031 GCF_000517525.1 Limulus polyphemus
CGAACATTACAAATTATTTAACTTCAGTGGAATCTCATCAGATATTAGTATTTTTACGAAAATATTACCCAATTTTAACGGTGGAAAACCTAGCGTGTGGGGCTAAGGACAAAGCTAGCTAGCTTCCCGGTGAATCGTATTTACATCAACTCGTAATTAACTCGCTCATCTTAAACCCTGGATATGATATCAAGGGAGTTCCAAACTAGAAAAAAAGATTTTATATTGTTTATAAGTTTGTGAAACTTTTGTTTATAAATCTTTGTTTGTAATAACTATTTGTAACTACTTGTAATAATTGTTATTGTAAATTGTAATGTTGTGTATATATTAAAACGTATTTGTGTTAAAAACAGTGTGTATCAATCTTGTTGGCAAATATCATAAACTGACTATATATCGGCCTTTATTTAAATACTAAATCCACAGTGCAATTTAACTACTAAATTTGAATTATCAGTTAACTCGAAATTATAATACGTGACAACCTGTTAAATACATATATCTATCTGAATATAAGCTACGTTAATCATATATTTAAGCTATAATACTTTGTGAAACAATAGTTTTGATTACCACAGATCTGGCATAAACTACTCTGAACAGTTTTTAAACATACAGTGTATATAGTACGAATTCTCAGATGAACAAGAAATTATATGGCAAACAACAAGTCAGAAGTCACTTTAGCTATTCTTACTAATTACCTTAAATACTAGTATTACAAAGGTTAAGTACGTCATTAAGATAGTTTCAATTTAGAATTCTGTGTTTTCTCGTCTGGTTTACGATATATATATATATATATTTGAAGTTAGTTTATGCATATAGTCTCAAATATTTCTGATAAACCGGTGAGTAAATATAAGACTATTATACTCTAATGACTTATTGAATTTATAGGGCGTTATTTGTACCAAAATGTAAACATTTAATACCATTATGAGGAGTAAGAATTTTGCATAGTTTGTATTTATAGCAAAATTACTAAGGCTATCTGCTGCCGTCTCTAATTTTGAGCTATTAAGCAGAGGGAAGCCAGCCAGAGAATAATCCCTGCCACTTACCCATGCTAAGGATTGACGGTCACTCTTATTATGTACCAATAGCTTAAGATGAAGAAAATATCTTGAAGTTTCTAATCGACTAGAATCTGGTTTAACACGTCCGAAATCCAAAGTTCTACCACAGGACCCCCAAGTGGCATAGCGGTATGTATTTCTGCGGATTTATACTTCTAGAAACCGGGTTTCGATACCTGTGGTGGACAGAAAACAGATAGCCCTTTGTGTAGCTTTGTGCTTACTAACAAACAACAACAACAACAATCTACCACAGGGCCAACACGAACGGTATAGTTTTGTGAATAGTATTTGAAATGAGCTTGGTTTGTTTTGAATTTCGCACAAAGCTACTCGAGAGCTATATGCGCTCGCTGTCTCTAATTTAGGCTAGAAGTCAAAATCACCCACCGACAACTTTTGGGTTACTCTTCCATCAACGAATAGTGAGATTGACCTTCACATTATAAACCTTCCTCCCCTCGATCTCTCGACCCGCAGATTGCGAGTCGGAGCCTGCCCGGCATGGTCAGATGGTTAGGGCGCTCTACTCGCAATCTGCGGGTTCGAATCCCCGTCACACCAAACATGCTCGCTCTTTCAGCCTGGGGGCGTTATAATGTGACGGTCAATCCCACAATTCGTTGGTTAAAAGATTAGCTCAAGAGTTGACGGTGGGCGGTGATGACTAGCTGCTTTCCCTCTAGTCTTACACTGCTAAATTAGGGACGGATAGCGCAGATAGTCCTCTTGTAGCTTTGCGCGAAATTCATATCAAACAAACAAACAATAACAAGCGAGTCGGAGTGCTCTAACCACCAGGCCATTCCAGGCTTTGAAATGAGTACAATGTTTAAAACAAATGCGTGTGATTGGCATCTATTAGCATGTCTCTACCTAATGTGAAATTGAGAGCATTGATAATATTTGACAATTTAATTTATGTTTACAAGGAATCAACCACAAATAAAGATTATATTTATTTATAAAATTTCTACATCTAGGCAAACAAAAACGAAATTTCATATCAAAAATAAGTGTGCCATGAAATATGTCTCTAAGTATTTCGGAGACGTTTTGGTGAAGCACGAAAAACATAAAATTGGTGTTGATGATACTAAGGATATTTGAATGGTGTCGCTTCCTACGTAGAAATTGCAGATACATATATATTCATAAATTTCACCTAAGTGCGAAAGTTTAACGACTTTCAATAAAACACTCTAAAGATAGAACCTTTACATATTAGGTTTACGCTGTTGGCGTGCTGTATTCTAAATTAAGGGGTTTAAGTGTGTGTTAAACATCTTGTTATCGATGGACAAACAAAGTCTCTAGATTTCGTATATGTAGTTCTAACAATTTTTGAAAATCTTGCACATAATTTCTGCTTTGCATATATTTTGTTACCCATTAACAAAACATCATAAACACAACAATGAGTACATTTAACCTACAATACAAATTTCAAATTATAGCTTCTAATTGTTCATTAAATCATCTATACATGATACATACATTCATATATGTATGTAAGCTGGTTGTTCAAACCATGACGCAAGGATTGACATGTCTTTACAGAACAAGCATGTGTGTACACACTGCATAAAACGATTAAAGGGTAATTGGGATTCATAATATTTTAGGAAAAACCAATATTTTGAAATAATATGAATCATCACCCATCTGTGTATTTTTAAGCACATTAGGCAGGTGCTGACCCCTCGTGTGATCTGAAATCCAAATGATTGGTTATTTAGCTAACAATCATAACTTAACATACATTTTGATACAGTTTTTTTAAATCTTTCAGTTCATGACGTTTCACTTCAACATGGAGTACAGTCACCACTAAATGTAAAGGGGAGATAAAAAATGATGTTGCCTACTTAAAACCTCGAGTGTTGAATAAATCCTGATGTATCCGCGAACACTCCATAAAAAAGAGCAATTTTTCAGGACATTTTAGTGTCTGAAGTTACTTGAAAAAATGCTTCACGTCCTCTATGTATTTGATATAGATGAATTAAGGGACTGAGTTTGGTGAGTAAACAAGCCACTCCATTTCTTCTCATCCTCTTCAAAAACAGTCAAGTAATTCAGCACTGTCGAAGCAGGTCTTGTTCTATGATCCATAAAACTAACGTCTGGGTTAAATGACAAACAGATGGGTTGTAGGATGTGATCCCTATTATTTGTGACGTTAATGATACCATTCTTCAGGATTAGAGGCCAATACATCTGCCAAGTTTCACTCCTTACTACACCATACTTACACTACTGTCAAATGATTCACGTTCCTGCATGAAAAGGGGGTAGAATATGATTTCAAATTTTCTTCAAATTAACACACACGTGTTATCTAATTGCAGGGTGAATCACGTTCATCTATAGAAATAATATTGCTCATACATCATTGGTCTACCTCAGGTGTTCTTGGTAAAATGTCATTTGTTTCTTTGTTGCCTTTCGCACAAAGCTATATGAGGGATATGTGTCCTACCTATTCCTAATTTTGAACACGTAGACTAGAGGGAAGGCACTTTGTCAACACAATTCACCCCCAACTCATTGGTTGACTTTCGTCAGACCAACTACTGGGACTTGATCGTCACTTTTACAACACAAAGGTAAAATGACAGTTGAGCCCCTACAATGAACTGAGAGGGTGGTTTGATATTATTTGATAACAATGGTTTTTGTCGTAGCTATAATATTACAAACTGCGATTATTGTTTAATTGTTTTATGCAGTGTATATATGTTCTATTAAAACTCAATACACTCAATAATATCTTATAACGAGGTAATAAACTAAAAAAAAAAAAGACAGACACGTATATATTTAAAATAATTGACGCACTTTTTGAATATATTATTTCTGGTGAACATACGCCTGATAACCATAATTGAAAATGATAAATTAACCGCAAAAGAACATTTCAATAGAAATTTAAACACAGAAAAACATGTTTACACTTTGACAAACTATCTGTTATTGGCCCTCGCAACCATTGTTGTCATTAGGCAAATTGTTTTTTATTCAATTTTGCAGATTTTAACAGAGTATTGCGGTTTACATTTTTCCTACATGTTTCTATATTTCGCTGTCGATCTTTATAAAATATCCAAATTATGAAGTATTATTTATCTTTGAAACTACGTTGAATATTGTTGTTTATAGCCTTCTTTGAAAATAGCGTTAAGCATTTGGTGGATATTTGTTTGTTTGTTTTGTGAATAGTTCCAGCCTTGTGTTTGTTGATGACAATTTTTCGCGTTCCATGCTGATTTTTTGGGTCCTGAATAATGGTTCAGCATAGAGCGGGAAAACGTTGTCACCAAGAAGCTCAAGATAGGAGTTGTCATCAACCTTCCTCAAAAGTTGTTTATTGTATATTTCGATGTCTCAGAACTATGTTTGATTGCGAGACTAACAGAGTGAGAGTGACAAATATTTTCGTAAGCGTTAAATATTGCCACCAGCCCGTCAGGTTAAAATATTAGTGGAAAACTAAATATAATGTAGACATTCTTGCAATTTTGCAGATTTATTAAGATGTATTTTTTTAATCATTAAGTAAATAAAATGAAAGTTTTTATGAATTTTAGTTTTTCTCATAATTAATATGTACTTAAATATATATGTGTGTGTGATTTACTACTAGATGAAAACTAGATAAAGGATAGTAAGATAAAGAAATATATCACGAAAAGTTTTTCAATGTAAATATATAAGTTTCCTCTTAGATATAACATCAAATACGTGGAATATATTAATGTTGTACCAAATTGTATTTCAAGTACTATCTTGATTTCACATAATTGAATATGTAAAAAAATTAAAGAACGCATACGCAATTCAATATTTTCCAGATTAAATATATTTCTAGCATTTCATGACCACTATTTTATAAATAATTTTGAAGTCTACTGTATCACTGGCTTAAGTTTTATCTCTCGATAACAGGATTGAAATATAATGTCAAGAAATATGTATGTATATATTCATTTTATTTCTTGTTGTTGACTATATTATATTAGCGTATAGACCGCTCAAAATGACGGCGCTAGTACTATCACCCCACCCCAAAGTATACCCTAACCTCACATTTCATAGCTAACTCAAATAAATAATTTTTGCGAAATCAAACTGGACCAACAAAGCTGCAGAAAAGTGCAGTCGAGGCAGTCAAACGTCGGTATATTCCTTTGTGAGCCAATCAAAATTAAGATCATTCATCAAATTAATTCGTGGCGTATTCATAGAATAGTTATTGGTAAAAATCAGTTAGATTAACAACTAATATATATATATATACAAAATCTTATGCGTTTTGGTAACACTACGTTTCAACAATGGCTTTTATGTCATGTTGCTGAGCAACAAAATTATAACCAAATAATTGTTGTTAGTCTGTGTGCTGAAAGTATAAAATGAAATGTAAAGCCAACAAAACTGGAAAAATATTTGTTGATTTCTTAGTTTGGAATCTCCGATGATTAAAGAGAATTTTTTTTAATTATAAACGTTGATAATATATCAGAAAATAGCTTAATTCAGAAACGACTTATGTTTAAAATTGAATCGATATTTCTACTTTCATGATAAATTTTATGCAACTGGCTTTAGGCAAAGTGATCCCACATTACATCTTTACTTTAGGCGTATAAGATTTCACGGCACTCCATCTCCCTCACGGCCCCTTCCACCCACGTCACTAAAACCGTAATGGGCAGACAATAATAAAACTATTTTATCTGTATAAATGCATTTTGGCTTTTATTAATCTTCCTATTTCGAAATCAAGCGTGACGTGACGTGACACACGCTGGATTTTATACAGATTAGATAGATTCTAATCTGATACTTATTAGTTATAAATTTCGCTCCAGTATACCAGTTTCATAAGACTGGTTTGAAAATACAATAATTATTTCAAGTAGTATATATATATATATATATGCAGAAATAAACAAAATAAAATACTATCGAAAGGCAAAACTCATTTTTGAAACACGTGGCATATAAATACTGAAACAATAGATCAAAGAATGCCATGTCTTTAGAGCTGTTTTCTTACATTGATCAAACTCGAGCATAGTGATTGAAACTTTTCACCCTACTGTTGAATGAATTTGCTAGAACTTTCTACAACGAAATAAAATATACCTGGTGAAAGATTTAAAAAAACTATATATACAGAAGGAAGTATATACAGCTTTAAGTGCGTTGTTAATTGTATGTTTCGCCTAAACAAAATCTATGCATGTAAGTACATTGTTTCTATTTATGGTACCCAACACAAAAGCACATTCTATGTACAATAAATGTTTTACTGTATTTTGAGTTTGGACTACGTCAGTATTGCACATACGTGTATCAGAGACTTGACGAATTTAGTCAAAATGTTTGTTTGTTTGAATTTCGCGCAAAGCTACACGAGGGCTAT
>NW_013665629.1:1389361-1392954 GCF_000517525.1 Limulus polyphemus
GCAACCCTCAGATTGCGAGTCGAGCGCCGTAACCACCTGGCCATGCCGGGCCGCTAGTCAAAATGTGCAATCCTATTCACACGTATATAATTTTGTTCTTTCATTCAAAATTATTGAGCTATAACTGAAGTATGTTATCTTCATTTTCAATATAACAATGTTAAAGTCGAATTTGAAAAAACAAAATAATAATTAATAGGTAGTTGTTTGTTTTACTTCTATGATTTATTTACGTTGTGTATAAAGCGTTTGTTTGTTTGTTATTAAGCACAGCTACACAATGGGCTATCTGTACTGATCCACCAGGGGGCGTGTGTAAAGGGAATTTATATTTTAGTGTACCATCTTCGTGTCTTATGTGTAAAAAACAAAACAAAAAACTTTAATAAACCAGAGAAGAGAACGTACACAAGTGCTAGTCTTTAGAATAATGTTTTTAATTATGCACAAAGCTACACAAGGGCTATCTGTGCTCTGCCCACCACGGGTATCGAAACCCGGTTTCTAGCGTTGTAAGTCCGCAGACATACCGCTGTGCCACTGGGGGGCGCTAGAATAATGAGACCTAAATGTTCATTTTACACCACATACTGTATTAAGAAACAATGCTCTGCATTATACAATTGTCATTAAATTACGCTGTTAAAAACTGATGGCTACTTAAGCATAAGCTTTTTTCACATCCTACTCCTTCATACTGTTTAATTTGGATTTTTTTTAAATTAATTGCTGCTACTAATAGACACGGGAGTTATTTGATATATTTTAAATTAAGTATGTGTGCTAAATACTTTTATAGTATCAAAATAGAATCTTAACTTTCTATAGTTTTGTTTATATTATATTATTTTGAGAATACATTTACTTTACTTTTTTTTCAATTATTTATATGATAATGCAAAGCAGGAAGAAATGATTTAATATTTGGAATCTTAGTTCTCCTTATGGGGAACAGTATTGTTACACAGAAAAAAAAAGAGTACAATAATATTCTTATGTTACAAATATATAAAGCCTCAAGAACTACTAAAAGCCTGCTAGCAATTTTGTAGTTACATTTTACAAGTTGTGATATGTAAATACAAACATAAATGTAATTACTATAGGACAAAAAAAGTATTTCAAATGCTTATAATGGATTTAATAAACCTGCATGATATTAGATTATGAATACGTCTGAGAAAATATATAAAACGATTGCACAAGAAAGTCCAATTTATTTCACAACAATAAATAAAAGACTAATGGTATAGCGTCAGGCGTTGTCTGACAGTTATCCCGAACAGTACGGTTAAGGATTCATGGATCGCGACACGTTGTCGTAAAAACGCCCTTCGTGTTTAATAGTTATTGTCCAATCTCATTACTCCACCACCCAAAAAATAAGCCAAAAGTTGGAAGAGGGTGCCATTAACTAGCTACCTTCCTTCTAGTCTATCAGTTTAAAATTAATGACGGATATAAGCGAATATATTCTTAGTAATATTTCTTAAAATTCTGAAACAAAACAAACCCACGAACTATTGCCATCTAACGGCAAAAGGGGATATCAAAGTTCAAAATAGTTTAGAAAAAAAAAAGAATATATTTTAGAAAGTCTACGAGTACTTCATATTAATTTGGATTCATTCATTTAAATGTTTTCGCGATGCATGTTCACATCCAGTAAGCAAAAACTGTCTCGTGTTATTTTGGTTATTTCAAAAAAGAATAACTTGGAACCCTAAGAATAAACAACTAATTTCTTAAAAAAAATAATAATCTCAAGGGCAATTTGCTGTTATTTGTGGAAAGAGAATTTAAAATGTTAACTTTGGTATTTTAACTAGAATATTTGCTATATTTAATTTTGTTATATTTCTTCTACACTGATTAAATTTGTAATGGACAGGAGATAAAAAAAAGCAATAATTCTAGTTACAAACAAGAAATTTTGTAGATTTGTTCAACTATCTGTGAAGAATAACTAAGTATTTCAAGAGTTTATAATCTGACGTGTTATCTATAATAACGTATCGTCGCTCGACTTGTCATCTGCTCATTTTCGGGGAACCCCACTATTTTATGTATACATGTTCCAAAAATAGTTGTTATATGTGCATTAGTAAAACACCAAGCGAAAATGTTTTCAATTCAGAAGAAAAATTCATGAAACAAACTCTCGCCCAAATTTGGTTGATAAGAGTATTGAACTTCTAAGCTGGTTGTTCAGGAAGCTGATACAATAGTTCCTAATAAATTGTTTCAAAATAGGCCTCCGAAGTAAATAGAGAGAGTATTTATGTGGTTTAAAATAAGGAGAGTTGTTGAGCACGGTCTTTTTTTAAGTTTGGCTGCACCAAACTAATTCCCAAATAGATTGTAAGTGAAGTGATAGCACACCACATTAAATCATCAATATAGTTTGTTAAGGTATTTCTAGCTGCTTGTAATTTAATCGGTTATAATTCATTGTGTGTGAATGATAGTGTAATTGCAAATTAAGGTATATAACATGTACCTTTTATATTCACTTTTATATCAGGCACATTTCCCAGGTTATTGTGATGTAAGCAAATGATAACATCAACATTAATGAAGAGACATTTGAACATTTGAAGACAAAGGTACTTCCTAAAGAAATGACCCAGGATTACTAGAAGGCAAAGGAAAAGTCAAGTCAGGCGAAGTCCTTTCAATAATTATCCTACCGACTTGCAGATTATTCAACTATCTAAGGCAGACTTTCCAGAAAATGGGTCTATGAGAAAAAAAAATGCTTCGATAAACTTTGCCTGGGATTTGTTCTCGTACAACAACTCTGTGAAATGTCATTATTTGGTGGATTCAACCAAATATATCTAATTTTGATTTGTCAAAGACTATTGATGAGCTCCTCCTTTTTATAAGTACTTCAAATCAGGATTATGGAGCGAAATGTAGAGAACTTCAAAACATTAGAATAATACATGATTGTCTCAATCAATCACACACTTTCATAAGCCCAGATAATTAGTTTTAATGCAAGGCAAAATCTTTTAGTTGAAAAGCAAAAGAAATTATCTGATATTGGGTGGATTCCATGTTCTTATGAAATCTATTAAAATAATAGAACAAACTCTATGATTTCTGGCATGGCCCTAGACCCATTTAGGATTAATGGTTCAAAAACATGACTTGTTGGAGTGAATTCCTATGGATTCATATAGGTCATAAGGCTTAAACTGTAGCATACTCATCATTACTTATCAAAAGCTTTATAGCTTCTAAGCCTCTTTTGAATGTATTTGTTATTCTAGGAATACAATATTTCCTTTTTGATTCTATTTAGCAATAATATCAACTCAGTTATTGACAATGAAAAAATCGATTATTTCATCAATCGTTTGCTGAGTTACGCCTTACTGTTTATCAATTCATTCTTCAACTAGTTCTTTTTAATAAATATGAACTGAATTTGGAGTATCACAAAATCCATTATATCTTTAAAAATCCATAAGGATTAGGTAATTGTAGCTTACTAAATATTCTGTCACATTTAAATTTGCATCTTTGTGTGCAGAAGGTCTATCCTGTTATTTTTTTTAAGTTTCAGTGATATATATATATATATA
>NW_013665629.1:1393788-1412666 GCF_000517525.1 Limulus polyphemus
TATATATATATATGTGTGTGTATATGTATATCACTAAAAACCAAAATAAATATTAACTAAGTAATAGAAATCCAAAAATCGGTTATATCTTTATAAGCGTTGTTGTTCTAACAAAATAAAATGAACATTCTTAAAATTTCATTCTTTTTTATTACAATGATAAGTTTGCTTTTAAAAATCAAAAGTTAAATTATTCAAAAATACTTCGGATGTTTGAGTTTTAGTACTTGTATATGACTTTCAGACCTTAAGTCATAAAAAAATATAAAAATGTCATCGTTTTATATCGAAACCCGGTTTCTAGCATTGTAAGTCCGCTATGCCACTGGGGGCAAAAGTGATCGAATTAAGACTTGGTATATTAGGGAAACTCTGATCTTTTTCAAAGTCAAATGCCTTCTTCCAAAAATATTAAGTCTATTATAGTATATTTATAGAAAATATTAATCTTTGTTGTTTCTTTTAACATAAACTTGGATAAAGGTATACTTTTCTTTAATCAGACAAAATGGCTTAACTTCGTTATGATAAAGACAAAATTTATAAATTATATACAAAATATTTAGTTTAATTCCTAGTGATTTTAATGAACATACTGTTTAAAAAAATTGTTCTTTTGCTAGAAACCCTATCTGATTTCAAACAAAATCACAATGAATAAATTCTTTATCTTATGTAAAATCACAAAGGTTAACTTTTCAAACTAAAATTCGCTCACTTTCTTTCTGTCTGAAGCATTAACTGTATTAAAGAGATTAAAAAACAACAACGTAATTCAACAAAATCCAAAAGATTAAGCATTGGAGTATTTGTGGATAACTCTTAGAGAGGAGTACTGAACGATTTAATATTGAGTTATCCTCTGAAGAAATTAACGTGTTAATTGCGCTATCAATAAGATGGTCACTTAGTTATGCGTATTAGTTTTATGTTTAAAAACGCCTGGTTTTTAACGCTGATTTATTATTAGGTAAAATTTCGAATAAATGATATGTATTATTCTTTTCGCAAATACATGTTGTTATAACACAGACATAAAATATTTTAGATCTGTGTATGCCAAGACTGAATAGAAAAATAGGGCAGTGTGTTACCAAAGGAAGCTAGCGGAAACTCTCTGTCTGAAATGTATTGATATAAGCATAATATAAGACAAGTGTATTTAATCGTAAATATGTGAGAGGCATGAGTATTGCTATTTCTTTTCACATTAAGTTAAAACTTTGGTCAGAAATCTTCTAAGGACAGATTAGGTTTCAGTTAACTCGTTAATTTCGGCAATGAAAAGATAAAAATGATGAGATATTTTTGGAGAAACGTCGCCTTTCATTGCTAAAATGTATTTCTGCTACTTGCGTCATAATTGTAAAAGATCTAAATTATTGACTCTACCACTAAGAATCGAACTCCATATATTTCAGTGTTGTAACTCTGTAAAGTTACCTCTGACGTACAGTGGGGACGATTTGGGGAAAAGGGGAGGTTTTCTTGCTTTAAATTTATATTAAGATAATTTTTAATATGCAGTATAATTAGCTCTTACTTTGAACGATTAGAAGTTTTCAGTAAAAGATCCAGGAAATTTGATAAGATACTTTGTTCTTTACGCAGTTGTCCAAACGGAACTAAAGTTTAAGACTGTCAGTTAAAACCCTTACGATATTATCTTAGAGCGAGTATATGCTTCAGTATTTATTTTCTTATTTTTTTTAGAAAGATATAAATTTAGTCGTTATGTTTCAGCATTATGTCTTGCGCTTGTGTCGTTACTATATAATTGGAGATACTTTATTAATGCAAAATGTTTTATATCTTGAAAGAACACTTAGCTTAGGTTTGTCTTAGTTTATAGCCATCAAGATCAATATATATTTGTTAAGAGGTTTTTTTTCACTTTCGAATTCTCTTCTCGTGCGACGGACCTCTTATTTCTGGTAAAGCTAACAAAAATATGAATTATAACATAAAAACTCTAAACAAGCTAACCTTAGTATTCTAACAAAAATTTCAAAAATTTAAAAATTTTTCAATTCTTGTGACTCAAAGGGAGCTTTATTTTGGTATAGCACAAAACATCACAAAATCTAAGAGGGTTTGATCTATATGTTTTTCCTATATATTCTAATATATTAAGATTTGACCAGCTTCCAGGAAAGTTAAGACTCAATGTTTTAGCAAACCTTTGATCACATTAAAACAATAATTTCGTTTACCAGGAATGTTAAATAAATTAGATCATACATGGAGGTTTTAAACAAGACATTTACTTTGCACATTAATTTGTTCGTGGCGAATCAAGAAATGACAAGAAACCGAAATGATTAAGTCGTGGCATATTAACGAAACTTTTGACTATAATTTATTTTCTTCTATCAGAAATATTACTATCTTTAATGCCAATGAAACAAAATCCACTATATCATTTTTAGCGAAAACTCCGAGTAATACGCTTTCGCATTATCTTACGTTTCCGAGATAAAGTACGTTTTGAAGTTTAGAAAAATCTATTTCCTCTTGGAAAATCCAAAAAGTAAGTCGTAGTGATCTTAGAAAATTTTTGAAAACCTTCAAAGTTGCCTTTTTTTTTAGCCAAAAAAGAGGTGATTAACTCGATTATAGAGAATCAAAATTTCCCTCGTTCCATAAAAAGTCAAAAGGGTTAAGTTAAAGTGAATTTAATGAAAATTCCGACATCTTTCTAATGTTCTTTTCTTCTTCGTATTAAAAAATACAAATTTTTGAGCATTTGAGCAAAAAATCTTGAATATTTTTCTCAATTTGCCTTGGTTTTCAGATTATCAAATAAAACATTTAGGTTCTATGTGTTAGTTCAACCTTGACTATCTTCATGTTTACTCTTTCGTTCTACCACATAAAAGAAATTGAATTCTGAAATTTAAAAAAATCCTCTTTCTCATTAGTATTGTAAATAACAGTTTCGACAATTTTTAAATAATCTTTTATTCGAGTACAGATAATCAAACAATCAGCTATAACACAGAAATTTGTATTATTGTAACGAAAATGTTAGGCTTGGTGGATAGGGCGCTTGACTCTCAAACTAGGGTTGCGGATTCGAATTCTCGTCACACTAAACATGCTCGCCCTTTCAGCCGTCGGGGCGTTATAATGTGACGGTCAGTCTCCCTGTTCGTTGTTAAAATTGTAGTCCAAGAGTTGGCAGTGGGTGGTGATGAGTAACTGTCTTCCCTCTTTGTTTTTCACTGATAAATTAGGGATGGCTAGCGGAGATAACCCTCGTGTAACTTTGTGCAAAATTCAAAACCAACAAGCATAAATGTTAGTATCCTTTAAATTTCACAATCTTCTATCAGAAAGAAAACCTCATTAAAAACCTAAAACAATTCCAAAATTTGGAGCGTCTGTGCTTTTCAGTAATTGCTTTTGTTACTTTCAGTTTACCCCCCACCCCCCAGTTACACAACGGTTAATCTCAAGACTTCTAATGCTAAAAACCGGGTTTCGATATCAATGATGGGCACAACACAGATATCTCATTGTGTAGCATTGCACTTAACAACAAACAAACCACTTCAACTGAAAGTTTTGTTCTCCAGAAATGGTAACACGTTTATTTGAATTATGAAAATCAATTCTGAGCTATTTAATTTTGACCAAAAAAAATGAGATCGATTTAGAATTCTCAAAATTTGTATTGTCCTATTAAATATGTTAAGGATAGTGTTTTAGTAGATATTTTTAAACTAACAAATTTAACCGTTTTCTTTCTCAATGCAAGAAATGATTTTGGAGCATCCGAAACTCCACAATTTATAGGAATATTCAAAAGACTAAAGCTTAGTGTTTTAAATAAATTTTTACCACTTTAAAATCTACTTTCTTCTGCCGAAATACTAAATTTATTACATCATATAAGCACAAATAGGTTAAACACTGAAGATTTTTTCAGCAAACAAATATTTCGCAATAAAATTCCTTTACCTATAAAAAAGATTAGTTATTTAAAATCAAAAGATACGTCATACAACAAAAATTATCCAAACCGAAACCTGAGGTTTTGAGGAAATCCTTAACATCCTTCACTTTTGACTTTTCCTATCGTGTTCGAATTCTAAAAATCCCTGCCCTCATACAAAATTCAGAGTTAAGCCCTGATGCTCTTATAGAATTGCCTAACAATCTTGAAATTCGCCTTTCTTTCTTTTCATATTTTTAAGAAATCGGTCTTTTTTTTTATCTGAAGACAAAGTACTATTTTAGAGTATTTTGCAAAATACATTTTTATATTATAATTCCAATTTGGTATTTTTTAGCGAATGTTTTAAAAATCTTCGAATTCGACGTTCTTACGACAGAAATATTAATGCAGTATAACATGAAAAATGGTTTAATTTGGTTGTTGTTAAGAACAAAACTACATAATGAGCTTGTAAGCTTGTAGACCTGCTGAGCCACTGAGCAGGGTACTAACATGCAAATACAAAACCTAGATGTCTTTGAGCAAACGAAAATAAATCAAAGCGATATTTCTCTGACCTATGAGAAACAGGTTAAGTTCGTTATGCAAATTAAACAAGAGGGAATCCTCACTAGCCGCGGCGCTTAACATTCTTTTAGGCAGGATTACAGAAAATTACTCTATGAGACCTTTTTTTCTCCCTTCCTATCAGCTATATTTTTGTGTGCTAGCAATAACAAGCCTGGGAAGCACGCATACCCGGTTCGGTTTTATTACTCATCAGAATTTTATTAATCACCAGAATTAGGCAGGATTAAAGTAATTAACCTATGAGACCTTAGGCATGGTCAAATACATCAATCGAAAGGGTTTGACCTTCTGAGTCCAGAACTGTAAGTAGATCTCGAGTCGGTCAAGAGATGACGGAGCTATGAGCTAAAAATTTGTACTTTAAAAAACTCAGCCATTCTATGAGTCGCTATGACGCGGCTCAAAATTCGTCACTAAAAAAAGTTTTAAAGAATTTCTGTACATTGAAAAAAACATCGTCCTTCTCTCAAAATGGTCACGTACGAGCAAATAAAAAGAAGTCTTATTTCTTTAAAAGCTACAAAGCTTAAGCCTTGATATTTTAGAGTAAATCTTGTCTTCGTTCAGAGGTATCTTTTTTTTTTCTGCTAGAGTTTGCCCCCCCCCCCCCCAGTGGCACAGCGGTATGTATGTCTGCGGACTTACAACGCTAGAAACCGGGTTTCGATAACCGTGATAGGCAGAGCACAGATAGCCCTTAGTGTAGCTTTGTTCTTAACTACAAACAAACAAACTGCTAGAGTTTATCTTGTAAAGAATTAAATAATGTGATATTATATAACAAATACAAACGACTTAGCCTTAATGTATTTTAAGCAATCAAATCGTTTTTCTTATGTCAGAAACTCTAACGCATATAAAGGAAAAAAATCTAAAATCTCAACAAAAAAATAGTAATTAAATTCCTAGAAATTTGACTCCTTTTTCGACAATTATGAAATAGATTATATAATTCAAACAACATGGCTTAAGACTTAATGGTTTGACAAATATATCTCAGACCTTAAAATTCGACTTCTTTGTTTTCCAAATGTTAAATCAATGTATCATATAAATACCAAGCTTTTGTACTCTGAGCAAAATTTCATGACATTATAACTTATCTTACCTTTGAAAGATAGGTTAACTTGGCAGCAGCAAATTAATAAATCCATTATATCAGAAGAAGGAAGAGGTTTAATTATTACCGTTTTAATTATTACGGAAGTTTTGACCATCATCTATAAGAAAAAAAACGTTATTTGCCTTTCTTCCATCAGAATATTTAATTTGGGTATCCAGATAACAGAATTATAGTTTACATCAAAAGTGTTAAGTCTTTGTATTATTAATGAAGATGTTATTATCCTTTAAGTTTCCTTTTTCCTGATATTGGAGCATTATTGAAAATCCAAACATTTCAGTCTTTGTGTTTTGGTTACGTATTTTTTTTCTGTTAGAAAGTCCCCCGGTGGGATAACAGTAAATCTACGGACTTACAACGATAAAATTCGGGGTTAGATTCCCCGTGGTGGACACAACAGCTAACCCAATGTGGCTTTGCTCTAACACAAACTAACTGTTAAGAAATAATACAAATTAAAGAATGATATTGCTCTTGTTTCAGCGGAAAGCTACACAATGGGCTGCCTGCGTTCTCGCCAGCCCCGGATTTTAGCGTTTCTATAGACTTACTGCTGACCCACAGGGACACTATTGTTTTAGGGAAAATTTTGAAGACCTTTAAATTCAACTTTCTTTTGCCTTAAACATTAAATTGGTTGTAACACTTGTTTGTTTTGAATTTCGCGCAAACCTACACGAGGGCTATCTGTCCCTAATTTAGCAGTGTAATACTAGAGGGAAGGCAGCTAGTATCACCACTCACCGCCAACTCTTGGGCTACTCTTTTACCAACGAATAGTGGGATTGACCGTCACATTATAACATCCCCACGGCTGAAAGGGCGAGCATCTTTGGTATGACGGGGATTCGAACCCGCGACTCGAGCGCCCTAACCACCGGCCCAGGTTGTAACACATAAATACAGCCAGTACGTATTTCATAGAACAAAATATCGCAACAATAAAAGTTTACCTTGCGTACACCCGCAAGATTAACTTAGCTATGGGCAGTTAAAAAAAATTGTTATATGATAGGAATAAAAACAACAAACGGTTAAATCTTTGTTTTAGCGAGACTTTTGAAAAAAAAAATTAAAAAAGGTTTTCTTCTACCCTGGATATTACATCCTTTTAGAGGAATCAAAATAATTCATTATCTTCTTAAAAGTCCCAAAGATTAAGCCTAATAGCTTTCAGCAAAATTCTTCAACTCCTACTCATTTTCTTTTCTTGTTCGAGAAACATGAACTAAGACCATGAAATGTTTCGTTTCCTCATGAATCCTTGAAATGGTTAAAACTTAGTGATTTTGTTTACAAGAAAATATGAATATAACAAAATCCGGCTATTAAAAATTGGTTATAAAAAATCAAAATGTTTATTATATTGTCATACTTTCATTATAGAGATTGTTTTTCATTGTTAGCTTAATGTATGAATTTAGGACTATCTTCTAAGCTGGACGAACATTGGGTTTATAGTCGAAAATACCGTTAACAACCGAGGGAATAATGCATTCTAGTTTTTATGAGCAAGAACGTAATAAAAGTGTATGTAATTAGCTATAATCAATTTGCAATATATGACCATATCAATAATTATTTACAAAGAATATTTAACCATCATACTTTCTATGAAACGGAACAATCATCCCCCCCTCCCCAAAACTCGGCGGCAAGTCAGTAGACTTACAAGAGTAAAAACTCGGTGGGCAGAACAATGTTTAACTTTGTGATTGAAAACAAGAACACAAACAAAACAAAACATTGCAATAAATAAGCAAGTAGAACAACAGAAATGCGTGCATAATAACTTCGATATTTGTTAATTCGTACATTGTCGTCACTGTTTTGTCAAACTACTTTATCGTTTGGTTTATTATCATTGTTGTCAAGTGGTATATTTCCACACTTATTGTATATATAATAGTACAATAAAAAAATTTATAAAAAATATCACAAGAAATCGTTACCGACATAGTTTTCAATTTAAATCTCATACAGAAGTCAATAGATGGCGCCCGGGTATATATGAAATGCGGTGCATAATTTTGTATGCTATTTATTTTTACCGAATGTTTTGTTGTTATTTTTGGAGCAGATATCTACATTTGTTGTAGAATTTTAGGCTCGAAACATTATTTTCTGTTATATCCGATTCAGGGTACTGCTCAACTTAAATATGAATTCCTAAATATAGCATAAATGAATGGAAAGAAACGCATTGTAATGATATCAGGGCAAGCAAATGTTGACTCTTTTTTCCTTAAGTATGTGATACATTCTAACATGTATATTTCCCTTTTTATTCTATCCTTTGTGTGGTGATCAGTTTATATCATATGAAAAAAAGATTCTCTGTGTTCATAATTAGTTTCCTTTTTATAATAACATAGTTGTCACTAAATATAGATTCTTTATACAAGATAAAAATCCCTTGCATCCCTGTAAAGTCTGAGGACAGTAAAATCCTATTTCTAGTTTTCTAACGTACTTTTATATGTGGTCATGTTACTATCTATCTGTATCAGAAAAACATTACGGTGCAAGATCAGTTGTAAATGGTGTGAAAATATTTCCTGAGAAAAACGAGTTAAGAATGTCATTATTTCGAAAAATACAGCGTACGTATCTGGTCAATGTATGTAATATCTTACCTTATGGGGATTTGTTACGTGCCTTCCATCAACCAAAATCCATCATGTGGTGTCGTTGTGAGATCACGTTTTACGGAAACCAAAAAAACCTCCTAGTTTCGTTTGTATTTTTTTTTTTTTTGTATGCATTAGAGTAGCTGCTACATTTTAGACAAACCCGAATCTCTGTAATAGTTCATTATATATATATTATTATAGCGAGAGAAATTTTAATTTTTACTTTGTTTGAAGTTAAGCACAAAGCTACGCAATGGGCTATGCCAACAACGGGTATCAAAACCAGGTTTCTAGCGTAGTAAGTCCGCAGGCATACCGCTGTGCCACTGGGGTGGTCTTAATTGTTAGACAAAGCCGTAACAAAAAGTTTTACCGAAGTTAGTAACATTTTCAATATCCAGTTCAAACAATTAAATTAAACAAATTTAAGGCTTATTTCAGGATAAATGCATTGAATTTGAAAATGTGGAAAGGTTTGAAAGGACTTTTTAACATTTAAAGTTCAAAACCTTTCGAAGGTTTCTTTTTATTTTCAATTATTTGACCATATTTTGATTTAAAATGAAGAATGTATAAGAAAATACAATATGTTATATGCGGGTATGATTCTGCAGGTATAGTTAAAATATATTTTATAACTAGATCGCTTGGAAATCACTAGAACTGTTTCAATAAAATTGACAATATTCGGTACGATTTTTTAAGCCATCTTCGTGGTGTATATTTCTTGTTAGTTTCTTTGTTACTGTGATTATTGGAGACTGTGTATTTTAATTAAAGTATAAGTGCATTTATAAAAAGTCTGTAGATTATTGACTGAAAAAACATTGGTTTTGTTCAGATATCAGGGGAAAACTAAACAAGGACTTGTTGTCCTTTATTTTTAACTGATAGACCAGAAGAAAGGTAACTAGTCAAGAGCGCGAATCCTGAACTCTTGGGCTGATCTAATCTAATAGTGAGATTTGACAGCCTCTCTTATCATATAGTCACGGGAATAAAGCGCGTAGCCCAATTTTTTCTATTTTTTATTTATCCATTGAGATAATGGGACGCAACCCATGGATCCTTGAATCCACAAGCCGGCATACTAGCCGCTAGGGCTCACCCTGCCCCCTTGTTCTTACCTTTACAAGGTTTCTGGTATTTACCAATACCATATTTCGTTTCGATTTCTATTAGTCTCAGTTGCATCATGAAAAATATTCTATTGGTAAATGTTTAATATGTAAAAAAAATCTCTTTTAAGTTAGATCAGAATAAGAAAAAAAGTATTTATATGGTATTTCAACTTTTTTTTATGCAACATTTGGTTTAATCAGCTCTGTAAGACAACCAAAGTTTCACGTGTACCCATCCCTAATTTAAAGCTGCTGACCATAAGGAGGTCAACAGGCCAGGAACGCTTGTCACATACTTGGCTTCTCTTAAACGAATAGAAAAATTTACTGTCTCAATTACAAGCACCAATAGCTGAAGGTGTGAGACATGCTCAGCGATATATGTTGGGTCGAAACATTTAACTGTCCGAAGTGCAAACCAGCATCCCAATCATCAGGCCACGCCCTGTTTCAAATTGAAAAATGTTAAAACCTGTTATTTTATATAATATATTTTATCATGAATTAAATAATCTATTGCGACTCCGACCTAACAAGTTCATCCCGTAGTTTGAATAATATGAATATTTACATATTTGTTTTTGAAATAGTTTTCTTAATATAATTTTTAAGTAATTTTTCAAAGGTTACTTTAACAAAAGTTACAAAACCAATTCAATAACATCAATATCATAATAGTAACTATCACTTCTAAGTATAGAAATACATGGAATTTATGAATTCGCCCCCCCCCCCAGTGCTACAGCGGTATGTCTGCGGACTTACAACGCTAGAATCCGGATTTCGATACCCGTGGTGGGCAGATCATAGATAGCTCATTGTGTAGCTTTGTGCTTAATTACAAAACAAAACAAACACTTATTAATTCAATTTTAAAAACTGGAAGATTTATTAATCAAATTTTTTCAGCACTTTCACCAATCTCTTATCAAGATATCAACATAATTTCAAAATAATGACGCAATTCCCTTTTTAAAAATTAGTTCATATCTCACTCAAGAGATGGCAGCAAAGCAGAGTTAAAGTTGTAATCATAAGATATTCGCAATTTTAAGAATTAATTTGGATATTTCACATATACTACAAAACACATCAATTTATTTTTATTATCACTAAGAAATAAAGGAAAATAAAGTCTACGTGTTACAATTCAGTGAATACTAGTTATTAATAACTGGTACATAAAAAGTTTCGCTAATTTTTATCAGTGTTTTGCTTTCGTAACATATACTGAATTCTCGTCGGCTGCTTCCTCACTTAACGTAAACTCTATTCGTTTCTTTTTATTCTGTCTAAAACAACTGCAACACGTCTTCTCGTTCAGTTTAGTCTTTGCCCTTTAATTAAAAGGTAGTGTAGAACATCCGACGTTGACTCGTCAAAAAGTGGATCAGGTGATCTAGTGTTTTCTTTGACTCGTCTTTCAACAAAATCTCTAGGTTTTACAAAAGCTATTTTTTTATTGTGTTTCAAACGAAAGACTTAGTTATTTTGTTCCCGTTTCAAGTCGTATCGTTAACTTAAGAAAGAAGCTGTCTTTAGTTTAGTTTTTCTTGAAAACTGAATTTTTTGTGCAGACACACGACGCAGTTTGAACTTACTGTTTCGTAACATATGAGATTGTTTTAAAAGCCTTTTTTCTGCATATATATATATATATATATTGCATTTTATACACGAAGGATATCGTTCTTAGGAAACAAATGAAACTAGCTGAAGAAGATCAGTATTTAATCGCTGAAAGTCTTCTTTAATGAAATATAACTTATATCTTTATGACATAAATATTTTTCGTAGATAAAGATGTTTCGGAAAATTTTCTTTCGGTAAATACACTTCTATTCTGTTAACGACTTGTATAATTTAAATGTATGTTTACCAGATTATATCAATTTTAGTGCATGCATATCATACCAGATAAGCTCAATATACATTTTATATAAGTGTTTAGTCTTTTTTTAAGAAAATAAGGCCTCGGATTTTAGTATTGTGATCCGTACATTATAGAAGAAGGCACCTTTGTTAAAAATTGTTACAGCCGCAAGTTTTCAAAATTTAAATAATGATGCTGCTTGTCATATATTCTAACACAATTGATCTTACTTAGAAGGTGAAGAATAGTTAGTTAATAATCATTGCTATTTTAGTTGAGTAATATATAATAAGATTTTCGTTTATTATAGCGAACTCTAGTGGACCAACTGACAAACTTCTAATTACAACGAAGAGATAGATTTAGTTTTATTTTTCCGAAATTTGCTAAAGAAATGAATTTTGTAGCAACAAATTCGTGTATCAAATTCTGTTTTTATCCACACCGAAACAAGATGACAAAGCGTACTAGACTAGTGCATTATTTCGATAAAATTTAATTTGAACCAAAATCATATAATGTTTCTAGGGATAGAGTTAGTTATTTACTTTGCTTTTGTTGCGCATTAAATCATATCTTTGGTCTCAGCTCTTGTGACGAATTGTATTGTGCGTTCTATCTTTAATTGATCCATTTCTTTGTAGTAGGCCGTCCGTGGTCCATTATTTATCGTGTTGGACTGTTGAGGTTTCGTTGTTCACGTATCGTTCCCGATATACATATATATGCAAAACTCGCTCTCTGGACTTTGGGGCCATGGGTGCGTTGCCATAGTGATGATCAAATTCCACTATTCCTTCAGACAAAAGTGACCCAAGAGTTGACGCAGGTGGGTACTGTTAATTACCCATTTCCTCTAGTATATCAGACCAAACATTAGCGCTGGTTAAATATCTTGAGTAGTTTTACCCAAATATACGAAAACAAACAATCTTTATGGTGGTTCAAGATTTATTTTATATTGTTAAGAGCATCCATAACCTTATAGAAACGACCATCTAATTCACACCTGATCAGTTAGCACGGGTTGTGGTTATTTCAAAATAACTTCAAGCGTATTGCGTTACACTTCTTTAGTCATTAATCTAATATGATTTTAAAGTTCAATAAAACAAGAAGTATCAACAGACATTCAATGAAGGCCTCTGTAGTTAAAAAACATTTATATTTTATAAGTGTGCAAACCCAAATTATAATTTTTCTTCCTCTAAATTGTATCCATTTGTTCTCATCGCAATTTTGCGCATTTTAATTAACATAGTCGTGGTCTTTTAAATACTCTATACTGTTTTTGTAGCATTAGTTGCAGTTAAACATTCATACACGATCTATGTTAAAGAAATTTGATTTAACAGTCACAAGGAATTTGCGGCTATGATTTGTCGAAACTTTCTAAACTTATGACAGGGGTATTACATATGGTAATATAATGTTTATTTTAAATAAAAGTGGCATTGTTTGTTTTGATTTTTGCGCATAGCTACACGAGGGTTATCTGCACTAGCCGTCCCTAATTTAGCAATGAAAGATTAGAGGGGAGACAACTAGACATCACCGCCCACCGCCAACTCTAAGGTTACTCTTTTATGAACGAATAGTGGCATTGACCGTCACATTACAACATTGGGAAAGGGAGAGAATGTTTGGTGAGACGGGGATTCGAACCTGCGACCCTCAGGTAGTGGGTCGAGCGCCCTAACCAGCTGGCCATGCCGGCCTAAAAGTGACATCATGTAAGTTGAAATTTAGTTCAAGGCTTACAAATACACCAAACGCTGATATCGTCCTTTCTGCTTAGTACTCATTCAATTATGGCAAAAAATGTCCATGATATTGACGTAAGTTAGGAAGGGTTTACCTCAGACACTTTGTAAGAATGGTTTGCAGTACTATTGCAGTAAAGTGTTTTCAAAGATGCCAGGCTTGGCGCCACAAATGACAAGTTTAACACCTATATATTTCTCCGTATATTACTATAAGTTTGTAACTCTGCATAAAATTGGATTTCTCCTGTTGCTATTTTAATATTTTTTTAACTTCGGACCATGTGATAATATAGGTTACTATGCTGCGTGAAGTTCAATTCTAGAGATCATTTTTTATACAAAATCTAAACTTATTAGAAACTACAAGTCTACTTCATAAGAAGGTAAAAAAATGCTGACTTACAAAGAACAGTTTTTTATTTGTTTTTGTTTTTTAGAGCACTGGCAGAACCTTTCTGAACCTTATCTTTCGGTTTGTTTTACCTGCTCTGTCCCCTCGTATATTTTAGTCTTCGTGATTCATGATATTTAGATACTTGTTATCATTAACTCTGTAAGTAGCATCTTGGGAAGGTTATGTACTTGCATGCAAATTTGGTATTAGATCACAGTCTTTTCTAACGTCAGTACTTTTTAGTTCAGTTCCTTATGATAAAAGGCTGAAAAATATATCGTTTAACTAACACAGCTTCCACAAGATGGCAGCAAAATCGTCTAACTCTTTGATACAGATCGATAAATATGAAAAGTGTAGTTAAACTGTTATCTAGAAACAATCGCCCATATAACTTAAAGTAAGCAGAAACCAATGAGACATAGATTTTTACGTACTTTATGAAATAAAAAAGTGAATTCTAGAAACAAAAAAATAGAGAACAATCTAAATGTTTCAATCATTTTTCACCTTTACAGTAACGTTTAAATCACACAGTTTATTTTTCTCTTATCTTAAACAGTTCATAAAGTTATTTCTAACAGTGAAGTTGTCATTCTGACCATTTTCTTTGGTTTCAGCCTTGGATATAAGAAGAGTAAACCGAAATTACTACAGCAACACTTAATTTGTTTTCCTTCACTGAAGAGATTACTTGCGATTAGGTTTCTTCTCTTTAAAATACGTATTACATGAATGTGAGGAGTCTTGTTAGCCTGGTATAGCCCTAGACCCTCTCTAATAAGTTAATTAAAAACTAATTATGCAGAGAACAGTAGCACATGAAACGTATACTCGTGAAATCAGTATTAAATAAGGAAACCTTACATTGAAAAAGTGCGTCAAATTATTTTCTGGAAACACTCTTTTATTAGAATAGCTACGAGGAAGGGTGAAAATAGTTAAACTAGCTATAGATTTACAGACGTGTTTGAAACAATAAATATTATTTTCTAATGTTGGTCAACATAGAGGTGAGATTGTGGCTAATAATTCTCATGTATCTCAAACTTGTTTTTATTTTTATAAAGTAACTTCTTGAAATACATGTAGTTATAAAATACAAAACAAGAAATGTTAGGATTTTATCTTCAAGTAATCATGATTTCCGACAGAAATGAAATATGCAATGTGCATATATTTCTGTGCTAAGTACAATTAAATGTGGCATCATTTTGGTATATTTAATTTTGTTTGTCTGTCTAGCCTCTGTCAGCATGGTCTTCCTGGAATATTCCAGACTGATAAATTTTGAATACTTTATTAAGGCATTGTGTCTTATCATATTTCCTCAGTGAATGATCGTCACGTCTGGTATAGATTGTACGATCATACAATCAAATACGCCATGATGTACGACCTTGCTAAACTGAGGCAGAAATTACCGTTTACTAAGGTTATCAACGTTTTGACAGATTATGTCAATATTCTCTGAAATTTGTAAAATTTGATATGAACACCTGCAGTGTAGATCATATTAAATGTCAAATTTTCCTTTCCCGCGCACGCATATCGATTCCAAGTAATCAGTAGTTACTGTTTCGTGATTTCGTTATCAGTGATAGTGTCCTTCTTTTTCTTTACATTAGAAAATTTAGTAATTTTCAGTTAAAAAAAAAGTTCGTCAATATCAAGCGTGCTGTGTGTATACCAGACGTGGATAATAGATAGATAATACATAGTGTTAAGGCTCCCTTTGACAATGTGTGTTCAGAAATACATTAAGGATATTCAAATTGTATATTACTATCCTGCAGATATAGACATTAGTAGCTTATTTTCCCCCTAAGATAAGGCATTGATGGCAATTCTTTTATATTTAGCTCTGAAAATATTCAGGAGCTAATAACGTGAATATCTTTCGATAGACTTTTCACCTCTCCACTACGCAAGAGAGCAGCAGGCTAATTGTATTGTTTGGGCAGATATAAAACTTCCGTTTCAGAAAGCTTGTTTATGAATCAAATACTTTTCTAAAAAGAAAGCGTATTTTCTCTATTAATGAACCTAAAACTCTCTGAAATACCGTACCTGTAGTAAAAGTAATCTGTACAAACAAGGAAACGGGTCAATAGAAACAAACTTGAACAGTTGTCAAAACCAGTGAGTTTTTAAAAACAGAAAAATTTTCTTTAGTAGCACATGAGATTAACAATGTACACATCTGGTTAAAAACAGGAACGTGTGAGTATTACTTTATTTGTCGCTGTATTTTGTGACCAGTTCAATAAAATGGTTACAGGTTAAGCGTAGATCTACAGACGGATATCTCTACTTGTTAATAAATTACTAATGTTATAATTATTCGGACTGTTATTCTCGTCTTTATTATTTTCACAGCGTCTTGTGGAATTATTTTATTTGTCACTGTACTTTGTGACCAGTTCAATAAAATGGTTACAGGTTAAGCGTAGATCTAAAGACGGATATCTCTACTTGTTAATAAATTACTAATGTTATAATTATTCGGACTGTTATTCTCGTCTTTATTATTTTCACAGCGTCTTGTGGAATTATTTTATTTGTCGCTGTATTTTGTGACCAGTTCAATAAAATGGTTACAGGTTAAGCGTAGATCTACAGACGGATATATCTACTTGTTAATAAATTATTAATGTTATAATTATTCGGACTGTTATTCTCGTCTTTATTATTTTCACAGCGTCTTGTGGAATTATTTTATTTGTCGCTGTATTTTGTGACCAGTTCAAAAAAATGTTTACAGGTTAAGCGTAGATCTAAAGACGGATATCTCTACTTGTTAATAAATTACTAATGTTATAATTATTCGGACTGTTATTCGCGTCTTTATTATTTTCACAGCGTCTTGTGTAATTACCAAATGGTTAGAATGCCTATATTCGGGACCACAGGTTCGGGGTGGTACATATTCTGGTAATTCCACACACAAAAAAAAAATTCTGGTTGTGACGCATACAAAAATGTCCGTTATAACACCTGACGACTGCTGAAAAATTCAATGGTGGAACGTTGTGAAAATAATAGAACTCATAATAAAGACGAGTATAATTATACCATTAATAATACTAACACCTCATCTCAATCATTTCGCAAAATTGATAATAAATGTTTTGTTATATTTTGTAATACTTATAATAAAAATGTGCTAATTTTAGTCAGTAAAATAGAATGTACTAGTAGAAATAAAAATATTTTGCATATTTTTTAGAAATGGTAATTACGGACAGTGTTAGTTTTATTGTTCTCTGGCTCGAATTTCTACTATCCTAACTTTATTACTGTTTACTACTTGACTCCCAGTGGGTCAACAGTCAGTTTATGGACTTAAAACGTTAAAATCTGTGGTTAGATTTCCCGTGGTGACAAAGAATAGGTAGCCTATTGTGTAGCTTTGTACTAAATCAGCCCCCCCCCCCAGTGTCTGCGGACTTACAACGCTAGAAACCGGGTTTCGATACCAGTGATTGGCAGAGCACAGATATCCCATTGTGAACCTTTGTGCTTAACTTTAAACAAACAAACAGTTTTCTAATATCTGAGATATGAGATTATAAATATATAATATTTAAAACGAAATAAGTTGGAATGCTCAAGGAATTGTGGTGAAATTGTTATTTTATAAAATGTTAAAGAATTAATCATTATGAATAAGACTTTATAAAATACATATCAAATTAGGTTTGTTCCTTAAGAAATTAGTGAGTTACAGCCAAAGCTAACCCAAAACATAAGGTGTCTGTCATAAGTACAGAAATATATCATAAAGACAATCAACAAGGATTATCTAATGTAATAGAGATGTTTGTTTGTTTTGGAATTTCGCGCAAAGCTACACGAGGGCTATCTGCGCTAGCCGTCCCTAATTTAGCAGTGTAAGACTAGAGGGACACCACCCACCGCCAACTCTTGGGCTACTCTTTTACCAACGAATAGTGTGATTGATCGTCACATTATAACGCCCCCACGGCTGAAAGGGCGAGCATGTTTGGTGGGATGCGGATTCGAACCCGCGACCCTCAGATTGTGAGTCGAGCGCCTTATCCACCTGGCCATGCCGGGCACTGTAATAGAGATTATCAGATGTAGAACATAAGGTCTTGTCATAAGTACAGATATATATCATAAAGACAATCTCCAAGGATTATCTAATGTAATAGAGATTATCAGATGTAGAACATAAGGTCTTGTCATAAGTACAGATATATATCATAAAGACAATCTCCAAGGATTATCTAATGTAATAGAGATTATCAGATGTAGAACATAAGGTCTTGTCATAAGTACAGATATATATCATAAAGACAATCTCCAAGGATTATCTAATGTAATAGAGATTATCAGATGTAGAGCATAAGGTCTTATCATAAGTACAGATATATATCATAAAGACAATCTCCAAGGATTATCTAATGTAATAGAGATTATCAGATGTAGGTGTTCTTATTCGAGTAGAGAAGTTTATTAAAGATAACCGTAAAAAAAAGCTGTATGGTTAGGAATACGAAAACATCTCGGTCACACATATACAGTTACGATTTTTCACGAATTCGGTTTTAGAATTGATATTTGTTTGATTTCAATCTATAGTTTTGTACACATCACTAATAGACTAAGATACTCTATGTGTTTTGGTTTATAATAGAACTGATATTGTTGGGTATTTAATTAACCCTTGATATTCGCTAAACAACACTACTTCACATGCTAATACAATAAAATACAGCAAATCTCACACATTCTGAAATCCTGAATATTTAAGCAAAGCAAAACCTGAATGGGTTTTCATTGCAAAGAATGTTTTGTGTGTGCAAATGAACGAATATAGAGAGAAATGTATTCTTTCCTCAAATCATAAATGTGAAAACGAGTTTATTTCAGCCTATGTCCGAAAAAATTAAAAATCAGCGCATTTCAAACTACCTACATATTGAAAAAAAAATGTTAACATATTAACTCTAAATATAGTGCAAATCAAATTTTAGTCTGAAAAACAAAATAAACGTTTTCAAAATGCGTGTACAACCATTGGATCGATGGTTAACGTGACAGACTATACACAACGTGGTCACAAGTAAATAGACACCACCTTTTCAGAAAAATTTAAATTTTCAGTCATATTCACATAACTTGATATATTTATAATTTACTTAATATCTAGTAGATCTTCCTTTCACTTCGTGGAGTTCGTTGATCTCATCAATTTTAGATTGTGGGATTTCCGCCCACTTTTGCTTCAAAACTTGGAGTAGATCGTTCTTCGAAATTGTTTTTTTTTGTTGTTGTTGTTGTTGTTTCTTGACTTGCCGGTCGAGTATGGCCTAAAGGTTTTCGATGGGGTTCATGTCAGGAGATTGGCTCGGTCAGGGCAACTTCTGGATACCATTTGCTTCCTGCCACATTTGGGTGTTTCTAGCAG
>NW_013665629.1:1413612-1415856 GCF_000517525.1 Limulus polyphemus
TCTAGGCATGTTGTAGCACAAGATAATTAGTGTGCGAACCATTTTCGTTTATATAGTGATCTGTGAACACAAATTAGTTAGCATAAGTCGGTTAAATGACGAAAAAGTAGGTGTCTATTTACTTGTTACCACTCAGTGTATACCTACGTGTCTACCGATCGTGTCCTGGTTACAGAGAAAAAAAAATTGCATTCCTCACTTTCGGGCGCTGAGTGCGTTATAAAGGTAAATGTCAAAACCCAATATTTGAGCAGACAAAGGTAGCTTTGAACGAATGTCCGAAAATAACAGATGTCTTTTGTTCATACAAAAAATTATATGGATGTTCTCCTTTGTTTTGTTTGTAATTAAGCACAAATCTATACAATGGGCTATCTGTGCTCTGCCCACCACGGGTATCGAAACCCGGTTTCTAGCTTTGTAAGTCCACAGACATACCGCTGTGCCACTGGGGGGCTGGATACTCTCATAACACGTACTGTTGTTCAATCACTATTAGCACATACATAATAGCGTAAAAGATCCTCTTCTAGCTCATAATTGTACAATTATCAAAAAAATAGCTTTTTTTTGTGCCCGCATAAGTATACATGTACATATAGATTTTGGTTTGATTAAAATAATTAAAAGTAGTGAATGTTTTCCAGAAATACATAGACGTGATAAGGAATTGTTCTCACAGACCAAACGGCCGCTTAAGGATGTGTATTTTAATTAAAGTATATTACAAAGAAAATTAACGGCTTCCGCTCACGCTTTATAAGAATTTTTAATAATTTTCAAAGAGGAAACTTTTAATGTTCAGTTAATATAACCAAAACACAAATCATATTAATGTTCAGTTTTTAAAGGGCTCGTGTTGGTTACCGAACCTGAACTAAAACTGGAGACTTTAATAAGTCAGATGTGTAATTTTAATGAGCTAAGGACTCAGAAGAATTTGTAAATGTAGAAAAACAATTAAGGTCCTAAAATATTTAAAAATCATTTGAATTCTTTATTGAAATTATTGCTATGCTCACATAATGCAGTTTATTACTTATATTGTTAAAACAGTTAAATACTATTTATCCATCTCACTATTTGTACAAATTAAATATAAATATATATACTTTTTTTTCTATCGGCATGTCTTTACACTTGATTTTCCGTAACTATGTGCATGGTCAGGAGGTTATGGCGCTCGACTGGCACTCTGTGTGTCGCGGGTTCGAATTCCCGTCCCATCAAACATGCTCGTCCCTTCAGCGGTGGGGGGTTATAATGTGTCGCGTGTTCGAATTCCCGTCCCACTAAACATGCTCGTCCCTTGAGCGGTGGGGGGCTATAATGTGACGGCCAATCCCATTATTCATTGGTATAAGAGTAGCCCGAGAGTTGGTGGTGGGTGATGAAGACTACTGTCTTCCCTCTAGTCTTTCACTGCTAAATTAGGGACGGCTAGAGCAAATAGCCCTCTTGTAGCTTTGCGAGAAATTCAAACCAAACCGTAACTATGTAACATTATTCAGCATACATGCGATATATCAGATTATTGCGAATTTACTGCTGGCTATTATATGAACAACAAAACAGCATAGTGTTATATTTATGCACGTTTAAGTTTTATAAAATCTGAATATATATATATATATATATATATTTGCACTAAATTACCAAAGTATTGGATCAGCGCACTTTTAAAAGAGAATTATTGTGTTTCGTCACTGGGGTCCTATTTTATTAGAAAGTAGCTCATGTTTGGCATTAATCCCAGAATGTTTTATTTCATTCACAGCAACCACTAGCCGCTGTCACTCCTAGTAGAGTGAGATTATGTATTTTTGTCTTTCTATTAGGTCGTCAATAAATTAATGTCGCGATTTGGAATACTTTCATTAATCACCCCCCAAAAAACGTACATCACGTATAATAGTTAAATGTCACGTTAGTGTAGCTTATACAATGTGTAAAGTTTAGTACACTCTAATCCCTTATAGTGATGGCACACGGCGAGACACACATTCGCATGTAATGCTGTTTGAATACAAGAAGGGAAGCAACGCCACTGTAGCCACTACAATGTCAAAGACGTTTATGGAAATATTTTGAACGTTCGTAAGTGTCAACGATGGTTCAGCAACTTCCGTTCAGGTGACTTTAGCCTTAGAAATTGTTATGGCAGGGGCCGACATGTTGGAATTGATATTGATGTTCTTAAGACGCCTGTTGAGTTTAACCCAAGGCAACACACTCGTGAAAGGG
>NW_013665629.1:1416856-1434985 GCF_000517525.1 Limulus polyphemus
AATGATCTAATAAAAAACTATTTTAAGATTGTTTGCTGTTTTATAATGCAAATTCCACTGTTAAGCGAAAATGGAGGCAAAATTATGTCTCTGTACGTTTGGATGCTTGTGGAAAAAAAGACCCGAAGTTACCTGTTTTATTCTGTCCGCAATACAAGGAAAGAAACTGAGGAAAAATAAACTATTCAAATACTTGAAATAACCCATTTTGTTTGAAGAAAGAAGAAGGAATTACTTGAAAGTCATACATAGTAGATATTCACGATCTAAGGAAAAGATAAAATAATTAGTATCTCATCCATAACTTTAGCGTTCTATGTGATGATCTTGGTTATAGAATATTGACTATTGTTCTGCAGTGCAATTTCCACCATAAAAGGCTTTTGCGCAATATACTGAGCTTAATTCCATGTCTTTCATTTTTAATAGATCATCAGTTGTATACGGATGATGACTTCTAAGGACATAGTTGAGCACCCCAATAATGCAAAAGTCTATGGGAAATGCCTGAAAATGGTATAACGTGAATTTTCATTTGTACTTGCTTTTTGTAGTGTAGGAGGTATGTTGATTTGAACGTATGGCTGGATGCTTTCTCTATATGGCGTCAAGCCCCATTGGCATCTAATCCGTAAAACATTGTACTTATTGCGATATTGTGGTATTAACTCATTAGCGTTATAGAATATAGCGCTCACTTTGGCATTTTTCTCGACTCTCTGAATGTTTAACTTACCGTTATAGTTGAAACCAGCAACCATCGTACAGCTGTCTAAAAAACAATTTCGCTATATAAATTGTAATAT
Source organism: Limulus polyphemus (assembly GCF_000517525.1). NCBI lineage: Eukaryota > Metazoa > Arthropoda > Merostomata > Xiphosura > Limulidae > Limulus > Limulus polyphemus. The sequence goes on from NW_013665629.1 coordinate 1,417,663, forward strand.
TTTTTTTAAATATTATATCTTCAGCTGTGCTTTGGTAAATTTCCTGATTTTTACAAACACTTAAGTAGGCATATCTTTCGTCCAATTTGACGACAGGCTTCTATTTGTAGCATGCTAGGTAGCGCTCTTACAGCTTTTAATATGAGTTTGGGGGAATTTCTAAGAGCACGGCTCTTGTGTTTGTTTTGTCAGCATAAATATGTATGAATTATATTGTATATAGAGCCAAGACAGATCCTTATTTTAACTGTAGTAGATCGATGGGTTTTGGAGTTACTTTCAGCGACAAATAGCTTAACTCCCTTCACTACCTTCCGTGTGCGACTGATAGATAGTCATGGAATAGCCTATTTTTTCCCCTTTTTGTCATTGACTTGTAGTATCGTGTTTTGAAAAAAGCTTTCGATCTATGAGTGTGTTGGAGAAACAGCGGTGCCGTACAATATAAATACATAATAGCATTTGCTTTCAATAAAATGAAAAACTACTCAATCTCAGCTATAAAACTATTTAATTTCATCAAAATTTTGATGTACGTTTATATGCGTTTAGAGTTTTGTTAGAGTGACATAAAATTTCTTCTTAAGTTTGAAAATAAATACCTAAAATACCATTGACCTTACTACGCCATCGTCTATTTCAACTTGGAAATTTGTCTGCTTTACTATAAGAGAGGAAACATTAACAGTACGCTTGAAGCCTTCTACTTCGACATCTGTGAAATAATTATATTATATTTTATGTCCTGATCTGTTATTTAAAAAGTAAAAATAATTTAATTACGCTCTGCTTTTTACTTGAAAAATAAGAGACACTCAGCAGTTTTATTGATATGCTTTTTCTATCTGCACATAACTAGAACGAATATGTATTAAGACCTCATTCTCGACGGACCCAGTGCGATTTTTTTATAAAGAAAAGTTAATTAATAACCTCTCAACTATATCTTTTATTTTTTCAGGCCATTGCAGAAGACATCATCCGAATGGGCCATAATACTCAAGAACTTAATTGAAGTGTTATTTAAAGCAGTAATGTAATATAAACTAAATGAAATGTCTCTATAGCATCGGAGCTAGCGAAGCATAAATTATTTCAGGCTGGAAAGCATAATGAAACCGTTTCTTCCTCTAGCGTATAAAGATTCTTGTTTAGCGAAGTTAGACATTATTCACATTGCATAATGACATATGTGTAAGCTTTCACGCCAGTGTTTCCAGTTTCTAAAGCAAGGAACATGCATATTTTCGATAAATTAAGTAATTCTTTTATACCCTCAACTGCGCGTACATACAGTTAAGAAATATGTGTTTATTGTAATGTAGCGTATTAATCATTAAAATGTTTTCTACATTAACTCTTAAGAGAAATGTATAACAAAACAACGAAATATTTTTAAGTGACTAAACTACAGACAAACACACACACGCGATTCTATTCACGTTACTAATCAGTTAACTAAGATTATTTTTTCATGATAAGTATTCAAATACACCAGTATCTGCCTTGCAATGCAATTTGCAACTGAGTTCTGTGGGTCCAATGAACTACGTACGTGAAAACAGAGCATTTTGATAAATGACAACTTTTAAAAACGTTCACTTTTCTGTCTTTTCAATTCTTATACCGTATGTTTTTGAAGGTCAATAATATCAATATATATTTATGTTGTATGTAAAAATAAGGTGTTACAACATTATTTCGTGGTCAAGGATTGTCATTTATCAAAAAATATAGATAAGTAAACAAGGGTGTTACAGCAAATACTGAAAGTGAAAATATGTTTTATATACGAACTTTGGGGAGTAACAGAAAGTAATCAAAGTGTAGATACTTTATATGCGATCCTTGTGATGCTACTGCAAATAAGAGAAAATACGTTATTTACGATCTGTGTAGTGCTACTGCAAATACCTAAAGTGAAAATACGTTATTTGCGATCTGCGTAGTGCTACTGCAAATACTCAAAGAGAAAATATATTACTTACTGTCTTTGTGGTAATACTGCAAATACTCAAAGTGAACATACATTATTTAGGATCTGTGTAGTGCTACTGCAAATACTTAAAGTGAAAATACGTTATTTACGATCTGTGTAATGCAATGTTTCAAAGAGAAAATATATTACTTACTGTCTTTGTGGTAATACTGCAAATACTCAAAGTGAATATACGTTATTTAGGATATGTGTAGTGCTACTGCAAATACTCAAAGTGGAAATACGTTATTTACGATCTGTGTAGTGCTGCTGCAAATACGTAAAGTGAAAATACGTTATATACGAACTGTCTGCTGCTACTGCAAATACTCAAAGAGAAAATATATTACTTACTATCGTTGTGGCATTAAGCAGATACTCAAAGTGAAAATACTATATACAGGAACTATTTTAAACAGATAATCAAAGTGAAAATACTATAAACAGGAACTATTTAAAGCAGATATTCAAAGTAAAAAATACGTTATTTACGTTCTGTGTGGTATTAAGCAGACACTAAAAGTGAAAATACTATATACAGGTACTATTTTAAGCAGATACTCAAAGTGAAAATACGTTATATACGATCTGTTGCAACTTTAATCTTCCTTGAGAAATTCTTGGGTTATAATTTAAGTTTAATCAATATAGCTCAAATAAAACAATAATAATAGCTAACGTCTCAGGCAGAAGCCAAATATTATTTTTGTTATCACTAATCTCACCTTCTTATCCTTCTCTGCTATTTTTCGTGTCAGTTTCTATGTTAAGTTTAAGTTAAAACCTATAAGGTACTATTTTTCTTAACTTAACCAAACACAATGATCTTAAAACTGTACCATGCAACTAAAAGTTGAAATATAAATTTTCTTTAGTTTATGTAAAACTATAGAATCGCAAAATAATACAAATACAATAGCTTACTACAAAAATAATTCTGACAATGAGGCAGCCTCGAAGCAGATTTATTCATCACTGAAAAATAGTTCATTTTGGGAACACGAACAATTTTCCATGTGGTTTTTGTCTTATTAGATCACTACACTTAAAGTCTCTTAATTGTTTACAGTTAAATTGTTTCATAAAATTTAAAGAATGAGATGTGTGATAATACTAGATAATATTACAAAATTAAGGTTTTATTGGTTATATTTGCTCTATTCTTTAGTCAAATCTTTTTCTTGACGTGTTATCCAAGCTGCAATCGTAGAAAAAGGTAATATGTTTGTGGAACCGAGATGGGTTATATTACATACGCATCTGGTGGCATAATGTGTTCTTCAAAATGCCCTATACAGCTCTCGTTGGTTGATGAAATCCGAAATTAAAGCATTCTTCTCACGTTCAAATTCAATGGAAAAACGGCCGAACCTTTTGGATTCTTCAATCATTTGAGGCTCAGAGTTTTTGTTCTGAGAAGGATATTCGATATGTTCTGAAAAAAAGGTGCGTTCAGAGTCATGACAAGAAAGTAAATGTGTCTGATCTTAAAAACAAAACAAAAAAAATCTCCTAACCTCCCAAAATTACTCAATTATCGGGATTTGGTTATTGTTTGTTTTAGAATGCTTTCATGAATTAGAATAAGGTTTAGTTAACTCTAAGCATAAAATTAAAACATTGTAGGAAACTGTTTTAAACTTTTAAGGAATGTTTTATGATACTGCTTTTTTTTTCTCAATGAAAAATGTTTAAACTCCTCTTTTTTTTAACCAATTCAGTCATATAGTGTTTTTTAATTAAAAGGAATTCCTCAAAGATTACACACAAAAAAACCAGGTAAGAAACTAATACGTATTTTTATATAAATTAATAAAAAGTTTAATACGTTTGCATTGAAAGCATAAAGTTGTTTAATAATCCAGGATTATAAATTTAGTTTTCTATTATTTTGCGATCGAAAAAAAGCAACAATTAAATATAATTGATGTTTTTTACGAAACTTACCAGCAAAAGTGTTCCTGTTTCAAAAATGTACAAGCTTTCAATTTCAGAAGGAGCTTGGTCTGTAGTATATAAGCTATGTGCTCTTCGCCTGGGGATTTAATCTCTTCAGAAAAATTCAAAACAGAAAGAAGTTTAAACCAAATCTGAATTAAACCACTTAAAACCAGTTAGGTTCAATTAAACTTATCTAAAACCCAATTAATTTTATTTCTCGGGGAGAAATTCCAGTAGAAACGAATTTATGAAATTAAACCTCCAAGGTTCGACTGGATTTATGCAAAAGCCATGTGAAACAACGATATATTTACATAGCATAACAAATTTGAAAACCAATCAGAGAACGAAGTACACCATGAATGATTTGATTTCTTGTTCTCTGTACTCTTTGCACTAAATACTTAAGCATATATTAAAATGAAATGGTGATACGTATCATCACTAAGTCATTAAGAAATCCCATAAAACTAACCTGAAAGATCAAGTATAAAATAGCAAAGCAGGGGAAAAGCACTGGAAAGATTACTTGAATAATTCAAGAAAACATTTACTATCCAAAAAGTACTGGTTAATGACTCCTTTATATTTGTATTTTCCAAATAAACCTTTATTTCGCGAAATGTATTTTTTACAAACAAATTATAATCTGGAAAATTATTTCATAATAGCTAGTTAACATAAATGTTAGATATTTAATATTTCCATGCTATTTTATCTGAATGAAATTTTACATATTATTTACTCAAATGTTCTTTACTGATGCAACAGACCTGAATTTCATGATTAACAAAAAAAACAAAATAATTGCATTATTATATATAAGATTTTGATACATTACTCTTATTAATTCAATAAATAAAAAGTATATATATGTGTGTGTGTGTCCACTAGACATAGAAAGTTCATACACATAGATCCTAAAGATTTGTTCATTTAGATCGAGAAGTAAGAATTTCTAAGACGGAGATATCCTTTGTAGTTAATAGTATTGAGAACAAAGAACCATGGATTAACTTGGGATATCAAGACCATTCAGAAAGAAACCTGCAACAAGTCGTACCCCAGTCACAGCAAGCAAAGTGCGGCGTCCTGAACAGGTGAGAATCTATGAACACAAAGTTCAATGGCAAAAGGTGTCCACGTGTCCCAGCAATATAATCCAAAAAGCTTTTCTCTTGAAAAACTGACAAATGTCAAGAGTGCACAAGCTGCTTCTACGAAATATCCGTTCAACCATTCCATATCTCAAGCAACTTAAGAATGAAGCAAGTATTCATGCTATTTCATATGAAGACATACCAGTCAAGTCACCAGACACAGCGCCTATTGGCTTCTGTGCGATCGGACCATTGAAACGAACGCTGGGAAATCGCCCTCCTCGTACACTAGATGGATTATGGAAAGCAAGTCAGGGAAGAGTGGTGTGCATTAGACGTAAAAGTCTGAAACCGCTGTCTTTTGCAATGGAAGCTACACTGCATGGCTATTGTCAAAATTCATATAGAGCATGATCTGACGTGGCAACATAGACTGTAATATATGGTGACGCTCCAAAATCGTTTTAACATAAGGAGCTCAGCCTCTCTCTCCCTCTTTATATATATATATATATATATAAGTGAAAATAGTTAATAAAATTATTGTGGTATGTTATAAACTATAATATCTACAGAAAATTAAGTTGACATTGTTTAAAGAAATACATACATATATATATATATTAAATGAAGTATTGTGGATAGCTTATAGCAGTTTCGAAAAAAACTGAGATCTTACGTTTCGTTAAAAACAAAATGTAGTAATAGCTATTTGAACACCTTGTAAATGTTAAAATGTAAGAATAACTTAAAACATTGTACATATTACAAATAATGTAAGATATCATACAGAAATACATTCAACCAACAAAAAAAAAACGAATTCAAAGTACTAGCTAAGAATAGTTTAAGAAAACAGAACAATAAAACTAATCTTTTGAAATTTGTGGAAGGTTAAATAGAATTTTGGAAACAAACATAAACGATTCCTCTCAAAGTATATCTGAAACACGACAAGTGAATGTTATTACGATTCCTGCTGACTTATCTATGTAAGAAGTGAGTTCCGAGTAAAGAAAAAAAACCTCGTGTTTACTCGTGCGACAATGAAAGATCTTGATACGTAACACAAAATTGAATGTTTTTCAAACGCCTAAGACTTCCCGCCCATTTTAACATGCTTCAAAAAATCAGTAAAATGTGGCAGAACGGAATGCAATAAACAATAGTGAGCTGATCCTTTCCTAAACTTCACAACAAACCCAACAAAACACCTACCACTAGCTGAACTCTTCCCTGTAATGGATAACCATTCACAAGTGCCACAACACACTCGTGAAAAAAAAAGGGTCATCCCGTAGTACGAAATAAACGAAATGTGAAGACACTGATCAAATCAAACGCCAGAGGTGGACTCAATGTATTTTGACACAAGCCTTTATCTTGAGAAAGCAACAAGCCAATTGAGTCACACTACCTGTTACAGACAACTTACACAAGAACCGCCATCTCAATGCCAGTAAACCACGGAAGACAATATTCACGAAGTCAGAGAACTTCCATCATGTACTAAAAGATTAATATTAGATTCTGACATTATAACTAGCCATTTTACTTCTATCAAAAATTCACAAAACGAGCATCCCAGGGTCTTTACTGTTTCTACTTGCAAAGTTTTACTCATGTTTACACACAGTCGTGAAAGCTTTTGGTCGAAAATTTACTCTTTAACATTAAACTCACCAATCAAATCTTACATTTTTGAACTATCTCCCAATTAATTTTTTTTCTCACAATTATCAGCATTAAACGTTACAATTTTATACACTGCTATTGTTCAATTTCACATATAAATTTCTTTAACAAATGTTGTGTACTTTAGGCGTCCACAGAAACATTACTTAAATTTGCTAAATTTCGTCTACAACTCCATGGCCCTAGGAATTACTTTCGCGTGATATAACGTCACAATAAGACCGATAACAATTTACACCACATTACACCATTCTTTAATGGATCGATATAGGTTTCCACCAATTTAACTATCGTTTGTTACATGTAGCTGCCAACAAAGTATTTTTTTTTAAATACTAAGACTCATCAGACTAGCTGGGTTACAACTTAGTTAAAACACTATTTATATCAGTCGTTTATGAAACAATAATTGATATCAGAATTATGTGATTTGAATTATTAACGCAGTGCATTTTTCATCAGTGGCCATTATTATTATTACAGCAAAGTGAGAGTTGTGACTGTGTAACATAATATTCTGGCAATATAACGTTTAATTGACGTTGTGAAAACAATGTAACAGAACGTGCTAGATGCAACTGGTTGAAATTCATCCTTTATTATTCTGGCAAAACAACAGTACCTTACCCGTTTTATAAATGTTAATTACGTTATGTAACAGGAGATGCTAAATGGAGTACATCTTTTTATTATTTTGTCAATACAATTGTACTCCACCCGTTTTACAAACTTTGTGTTTAAATAATGTAACAGAAGATGTTAGATGAAGTCTATCTGTATATTATCTCCATATCGTCAGTGAATTTCTTCAAAATTAATATTTTAGTAATAAAGAAATGAACAACGTATACTCCAAATACTCCGTTGCCCACCGCTACATATATATTTAAATTCAGCCACGAACCACAAGTAAATGTAGCGTTCCGTGTCACATACCACTTCCCTTGTTATGCCGTTTATCCGGAGAAACCGATTATCACTGGGAAACAAATGTCAAGCCTATCGTTAAGACAGAGTTCGCTATATGCAGGTATCCATATGAACATTGTAGCGTAATTATTTCCCTTCCTTCGTTGCTTACAATATTTCTGTTTGTTTGTTTTTTATATTATTCTTTTCATTGCTACTAGTACACATTTTATTTTCAACTACATATATTAAATCTTAATTTTGATGTTAGCATTCTTACTACTGATCTTATATATTTTTCCTCCATCTGGCGCATACGATTTCTATTTCTGCTCAGTACAGTTTATATAGCAAGTTGTTATTGGTAGGCTGATGCTTTGTTTGTTTGATTTGTTGCTACAGTGTTGAACAGCGATTAGCAGACTTTGTTGCCACTTTTTTATATTAAAAGTGCAATCTCCACTTAATTCCATTGGGGTATTGGTATAAAAATGATGAATAATAATATAAAGTAAGTACAAATAAAGCAATTAATAAATAATTAAATGATATATATATATATATATATTGAATAAAACAGCAGTAGTTTGCTTCCCATCACTTGGCCCTCTGTGGTCGATGGTTCAGCTTTAGAAATGACGTCATATTACCTGGACAGCGGATTGACAAAGGTGTATCATAGCACTCCGTAGTTGCAGGGATGTGCTTCGGATGGCGCTTGTAACCATAACCGTTATTTTATTAATGACGATATTCAAAAGACTGGATAAACTCTCAAATACAAAAGATCCTATCATTCTTTCAATTGCTTATAAACTTGTTTTCAAACTTTTGTTATTACTTATTTGAGGCAGATAAGTTTTCCCAGATATCAACGTATACAACTTTTAGGAAATACATATGTTATCTCCAGAAATCCTTTCATGATTCTAAACACATTATAAAACTTCCCCAACCCCCAAAGATTGGTGGTTGTTTGTAAATATATCTGTTTCCGGTGCTACAGGGGCAAAACCAGGTCAGTAATCCGATATTTACAACAAAGAATTAGGGGGCACCCATCGTTTACCTTATAAAATAATTTGTGGATCCTACACCACACTTCACAGTGTGATGCTGAAATTAAGATAGAAGAGTCCGAGATTATATTTGATGTTGGTATTTTTGGTTGTTATATTTAACATTATTCTTAATTTATTGTTCATCTATAATTATTACTGTTATCTCTTTTGTATCTTATCATGACTAATGCATCTCGGCTAGTGCAAGGTATAGATGTCGCTATAAGTCAGGTTAACTGTAAACCCGGCTCATATTATGTTCACCAAATTGTTTTTCAATTTTACTACTATTACCTTGTTTGTTTTAATCAGATTATTGGCATTTTTTTTTCTATTTATGACATAACTGTATTATTCATTTGAGTTATAATTTTTATCTACCTAAACTTTAGTTGTTATTTTTTGTATTACCTGTACAGTTCCGCTATACCTGGTTTTATCGCTAAACGGTAACATTATCTGAAGTGTTAGTCTAAACGGTAACATTATCTGAGGTGTTAGTCTAAACGGTAACATTATCTGAGGTGTTAGTCCAAACTGTAACGTTATTTGACGTGTTAGTTAATCTCTAGTTATACAGCCGACTATCGAAGGTAGCCCTCGTGTAGCTCTGCCCGAAATTCAACAAACAATCAAATCTGCTATTCAGTGTTATGCCATCCCAAATCTGCTATTCAGTGTTATGCCATCCCATTCTTAGTATTTGTCTATATTTAGTTATTCTCCACTCTCACTTTATCTTCCTTCACTTTGTATATTGCTAAAATCCGGGTTCGATTCTGCCTGGTGGGCAGAGCACAGATAGTTCATTGTGTAGCTTTGGCGCTACAAAACAAACTTTGTATATTATTTGTAGATGATGTTACAACTTCCTTAAGAAAAACAATCTTTTGGTATTGGCCATTATGCAGATAACAAGTAATTTAGTGAAACCATTTTGCAGATAACAAGTAATTTAGGTGAAACCATTATGCAGATAACAAGTAATTTAGTGAAACCATTTTTAAAACACCATTCAAAACGATTTTAGAACACGTCGAGCAAGTTCCCTTTGTCAAGTAATGACGCTATTCTAAAAAAATATTTAAAGGATAATTAAAAACATATAAATGACAAGTAGCATATGTAACAAAGTATTAAGATCCAAATAACTGGTGTACATATATATATATTATTTCGGAAACTTAAGAAAGTTATCTTAATTTAAATCTAAAAAGAGCCAAATTAAGAGCCAAACTGAGGAAAAAATTAAAATCACATAAAAAAATTTTTTAATGGTATCCATACTCTTCACGGTCAGTTGATGATAGTATGTTTTTAAATGGTTGTTTAAACTTTGTCTATATAAACAAACGACGTTTGAACTGCCCAACGGAGGCTGTCATCAAGAGTATTATCCTGATTATATCTATGGAATACGGTCTTCGAGTAGCTTTATAAACAAACTAAGAAACTGCTTCTTTCTGTTGGAATCATCACTATAAAATCGAGGCTTAGTGATACTATGTTGCAAATGGAACTTAGTAACAATTTTTGTTTGAATGTGGTCTAAAAACGACTTAATGCTTATAGAAAATTATATTATAAGACAAAGGATCCTCAATTAATTAAAGACATTTCAGGCCCGTACGCAGAATGTTTAAATTTGTGAGATAAAAAGCCAACACATATTGTGCTAAGCACAATCAGCGTGAAAAGCATGCTAATGCTACGGGGGGTCTGGAGGTATGCCCCCAAAAATTTTGTAAATAAAATAGATACTATGAGATTAAATCTGAAAGAAATTTAGCATGAAACGTAGCTTAAACAATAGCACGTCTCTCACATAAAATCCACAAACATCCAATGAAAAGTCATCAAATCATATTTCTGTTGTAACACTGCAAGGGGAGTTAGACTTAAATTAGCATAAGTATTTATGTTTATTATAGTAAAGTACTGTATTATCTACATGTAGAGTAGCTATTAATTATTAAATTATATTACTAAATTAAACAACTTTGTACAACAAGCCACCCCAGGTAATTATTCAACCGGCAGAGAGCAGATGTCGAATGTTCACATGAACATAAACTTACTGGCACTGTGGTAAAGAGTTTAAGAAACATAAAGATATTCGGTACAATAAAGCACATTTTTAAGCAGTCAGCCAGTATCTGAGGCCTATCCTGAAGATGCATATAAAGCATCGATGAAGTTCTTCATCAAAAATATAAGGATTTAGCAAATCTTTCCTGTAAATATCTATAGCCTGTCTGATATCAGAGACAGAAAACTCTTGTGTGAGTTTTTATGGTATAAGTTTCTGAACTGATGCCGCTTGCTTTACATGCGCATAAAATATGGAGGAAAGATTACTGATACTGTGGTCAGCAAAAGGATTGGTTACTGTTTTCTTAAAGTAATCCTCCATGGAACTATATTCTACATTTACATGTTGGGCTTTCCGTTGACTAGCTCGTGGCATGCTAACATTAATATTAGATTTGTTTGCAATATTACTGCTGCGCTTGAAGATACGATGTGACCAATCATCTCCGTTCGCTCTTACTGAAGCCAGTTCTTTGCAGCATTATTCTATTAGGGAAACACCAGAACAAATATATTGGCTTGGACCTTGCAAACCTACAAGAGCTTCTTTCAAATAGTAAAGGAAACACTGTAAAGCTGTTAAAATTACTTCAAATAATGCCAGTGTTTTAGATAAACTATATCATTTTTCTTACCTTCAGAAGCCCAATGATCCTTAAACGTAAGAACCCTTCCCAACCTTCAAAATTATCAACCCAGCGTGTAATGCACATATTGAGTAGTGGAAAACGTGACGAAGCTGCTCCATGCTGGATGTCTTTTTAATAGTTTGCCTTCAATAGTTCCCCACGTTAAGGTGAGGATTTAATTCGACTTGTTATGCCTTTAACTTGATCGATACAATTTAGTATTGATGGAACTGAACATGAATTTATAATAGCAAGATTAAGTGAGTGACCAGCGCAATGAGTGTGCAAGACCTTGCTTTGCATGTCTCGAAGTTGTTTTTGGACACCAGATCTTTCACCGCTCTTTTCATTCTATTGAATTAACGTGTCACTTATTTTCTTAATAACATGTTATAAACTGTATAAGTTCTAATGCGGGTTTTGTTTACCAATTCTGCGTTCCGTAAAGAAGTGGTGTGATAGTGGAGGATTGAAGTTGGTTAGAAAATACGACAACACACTCCTTAAACTTCATTAATGTATTTTAGATTTAAATTTTCTTTACAAACTGTATAAGATACAAGCTCAATCCAATATTTTTACATTTAAGTCATAACAAGGTTTTTCAGGTAGGGCAGGAGTCATTCATAGAAACCGCTATCGACAACAAACTTAGAAAAAAAGAAATCATTATACAAATACTTACAACATTGTTACAATGAGTTTAAACAATATAATAAGCCAGACATATGGATCAGATATCTTGACGATATCTTTGAAAGTTGGAATGACTCTTTAAACAATTTACTACTTTTCTATGATTTCCTTAATAACTTCCATAAAATTCCCTATTAGACACCCCAAAGAATAAAACGGCTTGTCATTCCTTGATGTTCAGATAATTCTAAAAGATTGCTAGCTTGTAACAAAACTGTATCATAAGCCTTAAGACAAACCAATGTTTTTACATTACCACTCACATCACCCACTACACGTTAAACGTGTGACTGTTATTGGCCAATTAAACGTACCAATAACACTTGTACAATTACTGAAGGTAAATCCAAAACTATGTAAGAATTTGCGCACAAATTGAACGTTAATGCAGTTTTTTCAAACTATGGTGCGCGCCCCCTTAGGCGGCGCATACTAGTGGCTGGAGGGAGTGCGGCCCTTTGGCGTGAGAGCCCAAAAATAACGAAGGAAGAAAGTGTTAATACTACTATACGTTGAAGTATACCATCGTTAATAATGCTTAACGTTGAACTATACCAGTGTTAATAATACTATACGTTGAAGTATACAAGTGTTAATAATACTATACGTTTGATTTTAGATAATTTTTTTTTTGGTCTTGCATTTACTCACTCTTTACAAGCATTATTTTTCATTAAATATATATATATGTATTAAAAACATGTGTGAAAGAGGGCGAAACGGAAACTTTGCTGAGTTAGGGGGGGGGCGCCGCTGTTTAAACTTTGGAAAACACTGCATTAATGGATCTCCAAAAATGCTTATTGATAAGACTTTACGAAGCTAAAAACACAGAGTCCACAATAACAATGTAGAAACGCATGACAAAAAAGCTATTTCATGAGAATTTTTGTTGAACCATACATTAGTCCTAAGTTTTCAGTTCGTATTAGACAGGCGTGCAGGCAGGCAAGTCTTGATATCAGATTTATAGAGAAAGCAGGTAGAACGAACTTAGAACAATATGTAAATAAGATCAGCTTTTAAACCCAAAACATGCAATGAACCCACAGAGAAATGTGTAGGTTATAAATCAGGTTTAAGAGGCAACTGTAACCACAAGAATGTAGTATATAGTTTGACATGAACACTTTGTGGTTCTGTAGACATTGGTGAAACAGGCAGAATCTTTATGGATAGAACTAACGAACACTTTTGAGCACTGTACACGTTGACAAATACGTATAATTAACATTTGTTGTCCTATAACAGCGAACATCCTTTCCCACTGCCACAGTTTTTTTTAGATAAAAATGCAAAAAAAAAACTATTGATTTTTTCAGAGAATAAACCACAGTTGAACAAAAAATCACCATGGAAGTTTTAATTAGTACAAATCATATTTAATTAATGTTGTGACGTATTTCATGTGTGCTTTAAATAGTATAATTTTGTCTGTTTACATGTACTTTGAATTTCAAAATGTACAACAATATAATTATACATCTATTCTGTTTATATATTCTCACGTGAAATCCACCTTTTAACGCAGACTCAAATTATTTTGAAATATTTTGTATAAACCTAAATCAGCAAGTGTCATGTTTACCCTGATGAAGCCATAATGGCGAAAGGTTGACTTAAACAAAACCAACTATGATTTCTGGAGTAATATGCTGTTTTTTATTTATCTTTCTTTTTAACAATGAATACAAATCTTCATTTTGCGCAACAAACTTTAAACAAATACAAACTCACCCCACAATTCAAATAAGGCATTTCTGATAGTTCATCGGGTATTCCTATAAACTGAGAACGACAGCAAATATAGAAAAAATAAAACATTATATGAAAAATGTCAACTATGTTATAGAAAATTTAAACAAACTCTTCGTACTTTTGATCTTAAACACATTTAAAAATGTCAGTGAAATTACTGATGACAAAATTTTAACAACCATAAAGAAACTCAAATATTATATCTCTTGGGTAGGTCCAATCACAAAACAATCTCTCTAAACAACCCTGGTAACATCAGCCTATTTATCAAACTTATAATTAGATAATACCACTATAACAGCATTAGATAGAGCGTTTTCTTTTGTCATTTCTCTACCTGATTGAATATCTAACAACTTTTGTAACATAGTTATGAAGTCTTAAACATGAATCTTTCTGAGACAAAACTGACTTAACCTTTGATGATTAAGGCACATACTGGCAGTCTTGCTCTAGGTTCTCCTCCAAAATACTTTTATAAAGAGAATCCTTCTGTTCTCAGTTCCTCTGAATGGAACTCTCAATTGAAGTGACATCCTCAGAACTAAACCCAATAAAGGATTACCTTCTTAAAATATTTGATATTCTTAATGATTATATAAAATTTGAAAAACTTTCGTCGGACTCAAGTGCCTCGAAGAAATTGAAACTTCAAAAACATTATTTTGATTTAAAGTAAATAATACTATTTCTTTGATAATTTATGCAACAAAATTTGTTTTCCATCCCGCCATCTTATATGATTCACCTAAAATACATAAAGAAAACACACCAAAAACCTGTTATTACAAACATTGACAATTTCAATTAGAAATTAAATAATTTTTTCAATAGCTTTTCTTTGGTATACTTTGTGTTATCTAGAAACTCTTCTAGACATAACTTTACCTACTTCAACAGTCCTTTCTGTTGTTTTATTAAGAAAGTTGATAATAGTTTGTTTGCTAATTTTGAGAGTTTCATTTCCCAATTTATCAAGTCCATTTTGTTTAAACTTTTACATTTCAAGCATTTTGTCTCTCTAGCAATTCGTGTATTTTTTAACAAGAAATTTCTGTTAAAAATTATCTACTTCACTTCACCAATGATAATATTCAAAAGACTCTGGATAAATTCTCAAATATAGCAAATCCGATGGTGACACATCATTTGTTCTAAGACGAATATCCACAGATCAAGTTCTACGCTATTTTCAAAAGCCTTTTCAGGATCCACAACCTTTTCCATACAAGATGCAAAATCCTAATCTCTGAAGATGACCGTGTGTAAATATACCTGTTCTCGGTGGTACAGTGAATTTATCTGGTAAACAAACCAATGTTTAAGATAAATCATTAGAGAAAATCTGTCGTCTACCTTATATAATATCTCGCGGGTCCTACTGCACCAACAACAGCGTGGTGCTGTGTTACGTATTATAATTTCGAATAGTCTGAAGCCGAGTTAACTGATAATTTAAATTTAGTAGTTAAATTGTACTTTGGATTTAGTATTTAAATATATGCCGATATTTTAGTCAATTTACGATATTTGCCAACAAGATTGATAGATACTGTCTTTTTTTTTTAACATAAATATATTTTAATACGCACACAACAATACAATTTACAATAACAATTATTACAAATAGTTATTACAAACAAAGATTTATAAACAAAAGTTTCACAAACTTACAAACAATATAAAATTTTCTTTTTAGTTTGGAACTCCCTTGATATCTTATCGAGGGTTTATGATGAGCGAGTTAATTACGAGTTGATATAGCTACGATCCGCTGGGAAGCAAGCTAGCATTGTCCTTGGCCACACATACTAGGTTTTCCATGGTTGAAGTTATGTAATGTTTTCATAAAAATATCAATGTCCGATGAGAATCCACTGAAATTAGACGATTTGTAACGTTCGAAATTTATAAATAGTCCTGATCAAATATCTTAAGTTTTCCAATTGATAAGCGCTATAACAATCACAGTTATAGCTTTCGAAGTTTATGGCACGCTGATTATAGCGAACTAATAAAGTCACGTTGGTTATATTTATAGCCGTTGGAAGGTTTTCTAGAAAGTTCAGTCTTACGTAACAATACTGAGCTACAGTTAAACGTTCAAGTATATACATATATTGTTGATTCTTGCTCTCGAGAATCTTCTACAACCTTGGAGAATAAGCGGGAGTTTCACAATACATATTTAACACAATAAGCTACGCATGTTTTAAAATATAAACTTAATCTAAACAAACGTTCATATTAATATAAATAGATAACAACAAATTCATTACAACTGAAATTAAAAAAGAATTGTGCACACACACACAAAAAAGACAATACCATTAATGTGCACGAATAATCATTAAATTTATTAACCAAAATGGAAGAAGTTATTTTTTCTCAACATTTGGTATAACAGAAATAAATGTAACTAAACTTTAGATATATGTATATCTAATGTTTTGTTACATAAGTAACTGTTATAGATTTTGCAATAGATAACAAGATGTAAAAAATAGGAATTAAAAATACTGTGTCGCCATGGCAAGATTGTTCATTATTACCTTAAACAATATAGTTGAGGAATTAAGATGATAGCTTAGAAATGGTTGCGATACTCTAGAAAATTATTAATCCCATAAGCGGTAGTAGGTTTATTAAGTTTGTTCGTTTTTTTAAGAGCAAAGCTGCAAGTTAGGCTTTCTGTGCTGTGCTTTCCAATGGTTCGAAACCAGAATTTTATCGTTATATGCCCTCAAAACTACCACTGAGAAGGCAGTACTAATAAGATAACTGATTTTACTGCCAAGTTGAATAAATTTTGTGTTTTAAATATGGTTCGAAAAGTTTCATTCTTGAAAAATGAGAATGAACTTAAAACATCTTGTAATGTTGAACAAATGCTATTAAATTTAATAAGCTCTAAGTAGTAAGCACAACGTACTTGAAATATAGAAATGAAAAATTATAATTGTAAAACAGCTTGTTTTAGAGCAAAGCCATATTGGACTATATGCAGTATTTTCAGCATCGAATCGAACCTCATATTTTAGCGTTGCAAATTCTTAGACTTACCGCTGTCCTACTGGTGGACAAAGTACAAAGTATCTTTCTATTGATAATTTTAAATTTAACATTTGATTAACGACGTTTATATATCCAAATCGAAGTAATATGCCTTGTTTTTAGTGAAAGAGTGTTTCTGTTTTTCAGAGTGAGTTTTTGTGGATTAGTATGTTTAACAATGTCACGAAAACCTTAATAATTAGATAAAAGAAAATTATCAATATATCTACAAGCGCAAACAACGTGCTAACTTTAGTCACTCTCTTTCTTAATGAGATTCACTATGAATCAAAATTCAAGTTCTAATAAATATAAGTCTGCAACTTATGGGTTACAATTATCTGTAATAGAAATGAATAAAAACACTATAACCAGAGCGCTTTCGAAAGTTAGACCTTTCTCCTTCAGAGG